>NC_079211.1:136555727-136855727 GCF_029633865.1 Lampris incognitus | reverse complement strand
TTTTGGGAAGGTATAGCTGACAAAACCCCTTCTATATCCTGAAGCTGCCGGCAAAGGCTATTCAATCTTAAGTGCGGACAATACAATTAACCTATGAAATATCTGGCCCATTCTTTGACGCCATTAAATTTCTGATATCTTTATCACCCGCCAGCAAGCGCAGCCAAACCTAAATGTTCCTCCATCCAGCGTGCCGAAAGGCACAGACAGTAAAACAGTCATTATAAATGCAAGAGAACACAAAACCACCTGACAGGTTTACTAGTTCCTAACAGTGGAGGTAAGATTTACTAATGCTTTATACCAGGTCATTTATCATGTTTACAATCTGCATTTCTGTGATACTGCAAAAATAAATGAAAATAGTAGCCACCTCCAATTTCCCGAAAGATTACCTCGGGCTAAAAAGGTAAACCTGATTAGGACACAAAAAAAATCCCATAAGCCAACCAAGCTCCTACACCCCCTTTTATATTTTGTCCTTGGATAATTATAGCTATAAGCATAGGGTTAATTGAACTGAAATAGGCTATTCACTGGAGTTCAGATGAGGCAGTGAGCTGTGTAGTGGGAGAGTAATACCCATCTGAAAAGCACTGAGAAGGAAAAACTTCTCCCCACAACCTCTCACAATCAATGTTGGGCAAGTTACTATCAAAATGTAATTCATTGCATATCACTAGTTACTTTCATTTGAAAGTAAGTTACTTAACAACATTACTGTCTGTGTACAGTAATGCGTTACAGATTACTCTGTTTGCGTTACTTTCTTTTCTACTCTCTGTTTGCGTACTTATTTTTCTTCCTCTACATGCGGTTAAGCGGCCCTCCAACCGGTATAGAACTATGGAATAAATAAGTACAATCTGTTTGAAACTGACTGAAATAAATACCTCATTATACCAGAGGCAATGCAAACTTGTGGGCTTTTTTCATTGCACATTAAAATAAATTAATGTGTATCTATGATTCTGTAGTTAAAACTACTACTACTTTCGGCTGCTCCCGTGAGGGGTCGCCACAGCGGATCACCCGTTTTCATTTCTTCCTGTCCTCTGCATCTTCCTCTGTCACACCAGCCACCCGCATGTCCTTTCTCAACACATCCATAAACCTCCTCTTTTGCCTTCCTCTTTTCCTCTTTCCTGGCAGCTCCATATTTAGCATCCTTCTCCCAATATACTCAGCATCTCTCCTCTACACATGTCCAAGCCATCTCAATCTCACCTCTCTTGCTTTGTCTCCAAACCGTCCAACCTGAGCTGTCCCTCTAATATACTTGTTCCTAATCTTGTCCTTCTTCATCACTCCCAATGAAAATCTTAGCATCTTCAACTCTGCCACCTCCAGCTCTGCTTCCTGTCTTTTCGTCAGTGCCACTGTCTCCAAACCATATAACATAGCTGGTCTCACAACCATCTTGTAAACCTCCTCTTTAACTCTTGCTGGTACCTCTGTTGCGACTCACTCCTGACACTCCTCTCCACCCACTCCACCCAGCCTGCACTCTCTTCTTCACCTCTTCTGCACTCCCCGTTACTTTGGACAGTTGACCCCAAGTATTCAAACTCATACGCCTTCATCACCTCTACTCCTTGCATCCTCACCATTCCACTGTCCTCCCGCTCATTGACACGTATGTATTCTGTCTTGCTCCTATCTCTCCAGTGCATACCTCCACCTCTCCAGGCTCTCCTCGACCTGTACCCCACTCTCACTACAGATCACAATGTCATCCGCAAACATCATAGTCCACTGAGACTCCTGTCTGATCTCGTCCGTCAACCTGTGTATGACCATTGTGAACAAGAAAGGGCTCAGAGCCGATCCTTGATGTAATCCCACCTCCTCCTTGAGTCCATCTGTCATTCCAACCGTACACCTCACCTCTGTCACACTGCCCTCATACATATCCTGCACCACTCCTACATACTTCTCAGCAACTCCCGACTTCCTCATACAGTACCACACCTCCTCTCTCGGCACCCTGTCATATGCTTTCTCTAAATCCACAAAGACACAATGTAACTCCTTCTGGCCTTCTCTATACTTCTCCATCAACATTCTCAAAGCAAATATTGCATCTGTGGTGCTCTTTCGTGGCATGAAACCATACTGCTGCTCGCTAATCGTCACCTCTCCTCTTAACCTAGCTTCTATTACTCTTTCCCAAATCTTCATGCTGTGGCTGATCACCTTTATACCTCTGTAGTTGCTACAGTTCTGCACATTGCCCTTACTCTTGAAAATCTGTGCCAGTATGCTTCTTCTCCACTCCTCAGACATCCTCTCACTTTTCAAGATTGTGTTAAACAAGCTAGTTTAAAACTCCACTGCCATCTTTCCTAAACATCTTCATGCCTTCACAGGTATGTCATCTGGACCAACTGCCTTTCCCCTCTTCATCCTCTTCATAGCTGCCCTCACTTCCTCCTTGCTAATCCACCGCACTTCCCAATTCACTATCCCCACATCATCCAACCTTTTCATACACCTTTTCCTTTGCAAACCCCCCCTTCTTTTTAGCTGCATCTCCTTGTATTCATGTCTACGTTCTTCATCTCTCTGAATATCCCACTTCTTCTTTGCCAACCTCTTCCTCTGTATACTTTGCTGTACTTCCTCATTCCACCACCAAGTCTCCTTTTCTTCCTTCCTCTGTCCTGATGACACACCAAGTACCTTCTTAGCTGTCACCCTCATTATTTCTGCAGTGGTTGCCCAGCCATCCGGCAACTCTTCACTACAACCCAGTGCCTGTTTTAACTCCTTCTTGCACTCTACACAAATCTTCCTCCTTCAACTTCCACCATTTGATCCTTGGCTCTGCCTTCACTGTCTTCCTCTTCTTGGTCTCCAAAGTCATCCTACAGACCACCATCCGATGCTTCCTAGCTACATTCTCCCCTGTCACCACCTTGCAGTCTCCAATCTCTTTCAGATCGCGCCTTCTACATAAGCTATAGTCCACCTGTGTACACTTTCCTCCACTCTTGTATGTCATCCCGTGTTCCTCCCTCTTCTTGAAATATATATTCACCACAGCCATGGCCATCCTTTTCACAAAATCCACCACCATCTGTCCTTCCACATTCTCTCCTTGACATCATACCTAACCATCACCAACATGCCCATTGAAGTCCACTCCAATCACCACTCTCTCCCTCCTTGGGTACACTCTCCACCACTTCATCCAACTCACTCCAGAATTCTTCTTTCTCCTCCATCTCACACCCAACTGATAACATTAATCAATACACCCTTAATTTCCAGCTTCATACTCATCACTCTGTCTGACACTCTCTTCACCCCCAGCACACTCTTGACATACTCTTCCTTCAGAATTACCCCATTTCTCCTCCCATTCGCACCATGGTAGAAGAGTTTGAACCCACCTCCGATGCTCCTGGCCTTACTCCCCTTCCACCTCGTCTCTTGCACACAGTATACCTACCTTTCTTCTTTCCATCATATCAGCCAGCGCTCTCCCTTTACCAGTCATAGTGCCAACAATTCAAAGTTCCAACTCTCACCTCCACACTCCTACCCTCCTCTTTTCCCGCTGCCTCTGGACATTCCTTCCCCCTCTCCTTCACCCATGATCCTGTAGTTAAAACGATCTAGTCAATTGCCACTTAACTTACCCTTTTTCCAAAGTATTCTACTTGAAATCTCATCAGAAAACATGGCTGGCACGAAACCACACGCAACACAGAAGCAGTTGGTGTAGCTAACTGCATGTGGGTATTAGCGCTGGTGTTTGGGAATTGGATATTTTTGCAATGAGGCGATTCAGTAGAATCCACGAGTAGCAATATATTACGTTCATTAGCGAGCGAACCATTGCGCTGATTCAGTCTATAGACCACTGCACTTCCGTGTTCGAACGTTAGAGCGGGGGGAGCTAGAGGGGGATAGAAGCCGGCAAGTTTGAACACGGTTTAAATGATGCATGATATACTACTCAATAAGGATGACAATAATAATGTGATAACAATGTTTGCATTTTAACTGGGTAAGGGAGACCGGGGTAATTACCCCTTGTTTCTAGGAAAGATAAACAAAATTGAGCATGTGATGCATCGTAGCTACGGCTAGGCTGCGTATCTAATACAGTGCGGCTTGGCGGCTTGGGTTTTCTATCCCCCTCTCCTGGCGTCCTGTTGTCACGGTACCCGGAAGTGTTCCGGTGGTCTATAGGGAAACTCCTAATTACAAGTTTACCAGCGACGTCATTGGTCGGCCAACCATTCGTGTAACTTCAGTGACGTCATTGATCGCTGTTAGCCGGACCCGTCGTTGGTCATCCCTAGAGGCATTCGCGTTTGCAGGGCTGTGGCCCCACTAGCTGGTCCAACCGTAGACCCCGCCCCGCCCCGTCTTTGTGACGCGCCGCGTCCATGCCTGCTGTATTTCGGGCGATGGCGCGTTACTTGACGTAGTTGCTGTAAGGCTTTTGCTGAAATCCTATTAGAAATGTGTTTATATAGACTCCTTATCGCGTGACTTAAAAGCTGCGTTGTAAACAAGATGCGCGCGCAGAACGTGTGGCAAAACATGGGCGAGAAACAACGTACGTACCTATGAAACTCACCGATGAAAGCGTATAAAACTTAAAATTAAACGGAGAAAAGTTAGACATTTGAGAAAATGAAAATCTCAGAATATGTTGAAGGTCTAAGCAAGGAAGACAGAAAGCATTACGAGTCGAAACTCACGCCAAGTGTTAAAGTGTGTTGTTACCTTCTACTAATGAGACGTTACAACTCGTTTCAACCCCACGGGGCTATAAACTTTAATAATAACTTCGGCACGTAAGGTTATGCATCATGCTCGGTCCGTTATTCCAGGTGCAACAACCTAAACGACCCCTGTGTAAACAAGGAACTAAACAATGGTTCCTAACAATAGTTCCTATTGTTACATCCTTTCTCTTTTCAGTTTCTTCTTTTTTTTAGAACCTTTAATACATTTGCACAACATTTGTGCTTCACTTTTTTTTCTTTTTCATTCATGCCCCCCCCCCCAAAGTCCATTAGTGCTACAGATCCATTCATCTATGTGAGGTCACAAAGTCTTTGTATCGCCGCGGCTGCACAACAGAGCGGCCTGATCTGGTGGTAACAGGGTTGGCCCTGTCACCAGTGTCCTTGGTTTTGTTTCCTGCTAAGACACTGCGAGAAGGAACACTCTCTGAATGTCCGGGTTCAACACTCTCTGGCTGACTGGGGCTGCTGATCTCCATGTCCATAGTGTCAGTGAAGATTGCCCCTGGTGCATGCCTGAGGTGTCTGCGATTTCTCCTGATGACACCACCCGTGTGCAGCTGGACCTCATAGGATCTCCTATCGACCGGCCTCAGCACCTTGCCCACTCTCCAGCCAGTGTGGGGTGCGAGAGGCTGAACTCTCACACATTCACCTGGGGCAAGCGTGTCCAAGTCTTTAGCCGACCTGTCGTAGTATGCCCTCCGCCGTTGTTGGTTATTTTGTAAATCCTGTTTCACCTGCACAATTTTCGGCTGTAACAGGCTTGCCTTGGTTGGCAGTAGTGTTTTGGTACGGCGACTGAGCAGCCGCTGTGCTGGTGTGGTATCAGTACCCTGTGATGGTGTGTTGCGGTGGTCCAGAAGGGCGAGATAAGGATCCCGTCCAGCAGCCTTGGCTTTGAGCAAGAGTCTTTTTGCTGTCTTAACAGCTGACTCAGCTTTGCTTTGCGGGTAACCTGGTGATGAGGTTTTATGTTGAAATCCCCACAGTCGACTGAACTTCTGGAATTCTTGTGACGAATACTGTGGGCCATTGTCCGAGATTACAATATCTGGGATACCTTGGCGGGCAAAATGAGCTTTCAGCTTCCGTATCACTGTGGTTGACTTGGTATCTGCCAGGTAATCTATTTCCCAAAAATTTGAGAAAAAAATCAACAATTATGAGGTAGTCTTTGTTTTCAAACATGAACAGATCCGTGCCCACCTTTGCCCACGGCCTGCTTGGCACATCATGTGAAATTAGTGTTTCTTTTTGTTGTTTAATGTCCATTGATCTGCAGATGTCACACTTTGCTATATATGATTTTATTTGGTCGTTCATGCCCTGCCAATAGACACACTCCCTAGCCCTCCGTAGGCATCCTTCCACACCCAGATGTGATGCGTGTAGGCGGCAAGTGATGTCTTTCCTCAATGCATCAGGGATGACAGCGCGCTCACTCCTGAACACTATTCCATCTTGGTGGCTTAACTCCTCTTGGAATGAGAAGTAGGGCTTGATTTCCCTTGGTGTTTTTGACTTATCGTCAGGCCATCCTTGCTGCATCATTTTGATGAGAAGCTGCAGTGTTTCATCCTCTTTTGTGGCAGATCGTATATCATGTAGCCTGTCTGCTGCGATAGGTAAGTGTTGTGCCATGTTGACAGTCTCTAGTTCTGCATCCGGTGCACTCTCAGGAAGATAAGCTCTGCTCAGAGTGTCTGCTAGCAGCATGTCTCTACCTGGCACATATACTACATCTAGATCATACTTTTGTATGCGCAGCATCATTCCCTGCAGCCTTTTGGGTGCACTTAGTAGAGGTTTTCTCACTATTGTTTCCAACGGCTTGTGATCACTTTGCACCGTCACTTTTCGGCCGTATGTGTACTGGTGAAATCTTTCCATGCTAAAAACCATTGCTAAGAACTCCTTTTCTATTTGTGCATACCCACGCTCTGTTTGAGTGAGTGCTCTGCTTGCAAATGCTATTGGCTTACCCATCTGCATGAGCGCTGCGCCTAAACCTGTGTCTGAAGCGTCACACTGCATGCACTGTGAGTTCCTCATCTGGGTTGTAATATTTCAGTACTGGGACCTTTGCTATAGTCTCTTTCAATTTGAGGAAAGCCTCCTCATGCTGTGCTGTCCAGTTCCACTCCCTGTTTTTGTGTGTCAAATCTCTCAACACTATGCACTGGTCTGAGAGGTGGGGACAAAACTTGGCTAGATAATTTACCATACCTAGCAGCCTTTGCACTCCTTTCACATCAGTCGGTGCCGGCATCTTCTCAACGGCAAGCACTTTCTCTGGATCCACCCTGAGTCCATCAGCCGTCAGGCGGTGTCCAATGTATGTGGTCTCCTTTTGTCTCAGCTTGAATTTGTCTTTGTTCAGCTTGATGTTCTTTTGTCTGCATCTTTCAAGAAACAGTCTCAGTTTTCCATCATGGTCACGCTCAGCTTCCTCCTGTGTTTCCCCTTGGCCTGTGATCAGTACATCGTCAGCTATAATGTACAAGCCCGGTACACCGTCCAGCGCTTGTGAGCTTTCTCTGAAAGATTTCTGGGGCCGGACTTATCCCCATTGGCATCCTCAGCCACCTGTAACGTCCGAATGGAGTGGCAAATGTTGTTAAATAGCTGGACTCCTCCTCCAGCTGCACATGCCAGAATCCACTCTTGACATCACACGCTGTGAACACTTTTGCTTTTGACAAGTCCGGTAAAATGTCCTCAATGGTTGGCAGTGGGAAGTGACTGTGCTTTAGAGCTTTGTTCAAAGGCTTGGGATCGATACACACTCTTGGTTTCCCACTTGGTTTCTGTACCAACACCATTGCACTGATCCAATCTGTACTGCATTCCACAGGTGTTATGATCCCTCTTTGCTGTAGGTCCTGTAGCTCGTCCTTCAGTGGTTTCATCATGGCGACTGGGACCCGCCTCTTTGGCAGCTGTACTGGTTTCACTGTGCTGTCCACCTCTATTTTGTATTTTCCCTCGAGGCAGCCATCGCCAATGAACACATCAGCATACTCATCTTTAATTTGTCCCATTATCCACTGTCCTGTTGTTGTTTCTGTTGTGACAATACTGTCTATTGTCATGATGTTTTCATATTGCACTTTTATCAATTTCATGGCCTCACTGGCTCTCCTACCCAGCAGAGGCACTGTACCAGCTGCATTCACCACCTGGAACTCTAAGCGATATAGCTTGTTGTTTCTCGGGTTTCTTATTTTCACTTTACATTTTCCCAGTGGTTTTAATTTGGTTTTATTGTACATTACTAGTACACTCTTCGTGTGTTCTAATTTGGCATCTGGATTCAGCAGGTTAATTGGGCTGATATTGCAACTGGCACCACAGTCTATTTGGAATTTGATCATGTCCTTGCCTAGAAGCATGCCAGCATAGAGAAGCTGAGTTTTCTTCATTTTCTCAGTTTCTTTTACACAGGTGATAATATCTTCATATTCATCACTCTCAGATTCAGTTGTTATTTTACTCACATATTTCTTTTTCCTTAGTTCCGGTTTTACTCTGCATTTTGCTGCAAAGTGGTTCTCTCTTCCACACTTTGTGCACTTCTTCCCAAACGCTGGGCACTTTTGTTTACTTTTCTCATGCGTTTTTCCACAATATCTGCACTCCACAGTGTTGCTCGTCTGTTTCCGATACTGTGCTCCTTGCACTGCATGTACCTCTTCCACCATCGATCCCGAGATGGTTTTCACATTGTCCTTTGAGAGCTCAGCGGCTCTGCACAGCTGCAAACATGTGTCCAGTGTCAAGTTTTTCTCTCGGAGCAGTCTTTCTCTTACGATTGTGTTGTTACCTCCACACACAATCCGATCTCGAATGAGCGAGTCTCTCACTGTCCCAAAGTTGCATGTTCTTGCCAACACTCTCGGTTCCATGACATAATGGTCTATATTTTCACTGGTGCCCTGGTTTTTTGTAAAAAAACGATAACGTTCCACAGTCTCGTTAACGCTGGGGTCGCAGTGATCATCAAACTTCTCGATAACGTCATCTAACGTCCATGCATCCTTCGGTGTGTCGCCCAGTAACGTGTCCATAAGTTCCCTGCCGCTCTCCCCGACAAGATAGCTGAACAGTTTCACCTTCTGTTTGTCATCGGCGTCAGCCATGGCTAAATCCACATACAGAGCAAACTCGTCCCTCCAGGTCTTCCATGTCCTCGAAAGGTTGCTTGAGTACAGACATAACGTTTGCGGTGGTTTAAGCCCATCCATGTCACACGGCAGTCTCACGCTAGCAGCTAATGCTAACATATACTGAACGTTGCTTAGGAACACTAACCGCTCTCCCGCTCCTAGAAACTTTTCCGCACCAAACTTCAAACCGAGTCGTCCGCCGCTGCCACCATGTTAAAGTGTGTTGTTACCTTCTACTAATGAGACGTTACAACTCGTTTCAACCCCACGGGGCTATAAACTTTAATAATAACTTCGGCACGTAAGGTTATGCATCATGCTCGGTCCGTTATTCCAGGTGCAACAACCTAAACGACCCCTGTGTAAACAAGGAACTAAACAATGGTTCCTAACAATAGTTCCTATTGTTACACCAAGCACTGGAGAAAAACTTCCCGGTCCGTTGATGTTTGCTGCGGGCACGGCGTTATGGGTGGGCCTGACGGTCCTAGGCCCGCCCACTTTTCACCAGGCCCACCTTACAATTTTCCTACCCAAAAAAAATATATTATTTTTTACAAATTTTCATTTAGTCATAAATGATTCGAAATCAGCCTATAATCGCATGATTTTGTGCTAAAAATAGTTTTCATAAACATAATTTTATATGTTGATGTTCATGCGCAAGCAAGTTCATGAGACACGTGATGTGATGTTCGACGTCGGCGGGCTAGGCTAGGCTAGTTCCAACTGCCATACCAAGCGTTGCTTTTTTCACGAAAACATATAAGCGGTCGGCTATGCTACCGTATGTGGGTGTAGGCTATGGCGCAACCAACTTTGTTTAAGTTCTTTAAACGTGCACGAACGGTGTCAGACTCGGAGTCGTCACTGCAACCAGGAGATGACCAAGAGTTGGTATCCACAACTCCACGCTCTTCCTCTCCGCCACCGTCTTGTGATCATAGAGATTTGTAGACTGTGATTGATAGTGATTGATAATGAACTCTAGTAGCATGTCTTTACATGACAGATAACGTTATGAGCGAGTTCTGAATACTGAATACTCGCTGCTCTGCTCGCGTTACTCAGGCGTTCCAATTCAATTCATTTAGACCTCCTTCCCAAAGGGGACTTTGCATGCCCTACGCAACGCTGTAGTACCAAACTGCACCTAAGTAGCGCGTAGGGTGGGTACTGGGACAGGACCTTTGATTGGGCTGTGGTTGCTTGGTCACAGACCTGTTGTGCCCTCTATTGGTCGGTCAGTGATAGAACTATAGTTCAAAATGGTCACTCACTGGCTTTCAACGTTGGCAAGTGATGGTACTGCTGCTGTTCAAGCAATATATATTTTGCACTGAGTAATTTTTAACATTTTGGCTCATTTTGTCAATGTTGCATGAATTATGAGGGGTTTTTTGTGATTACATTTGTTATTCTATCTAGCTCGATTTTGGTCTCAAAATGCACCAAATTGATGCATTTAAATTATCAATATTGAAAAATTTTCTTCCGGGGGAGCATGCCCCCGGACCTCCCTAGGGAATTCCAGGCCCATCCAAAATTGGCCTGGCCCACCCAAAACTGAAATCCTGGAGCCGTGCCTGGTTTGCTGAAACTCAGTGGACAAGTGATACCATGCAGGTGCCAAAGGATGAGGACGGTTGTGACTGACTACCTCATAGACATCCAAAGGAGTTGAATCAAGTGCAACTGGACTTGGTATATATCCGTGAAGACGTGAGACTCAGAATATTCTGAGTCTCATCACCAGCCAATCAGACTAGCTTGGTCTAGTCAGAAAGGCACGAACTGAGGAAGCCTCTTGGATGAGAGGCGAAACATCTTCACGTATATATAGCAAGTCCAGTTGCACTTGATTCAACTCCTTTGGATAACCATGACCTGGATGAATGAGAACAGTCACAGACATACCTCATAGACACACCAAGTATGTTTACAAAAGAGTCACAAGTCTTGAGAAGCATACGATTACGTTGTTGGTGGACATGTCCAATACTGCTTTTACCATCCGTTATCGAAGTAGAACAAGTTTTGCTTCATCAAATCGAAGGTAAGCCCTCGTAGTTTAATTGTTTGTACGGTTGAACTGTTTGTATTCAACAAAAGTTGAATTGTTTGTGTGGTTATGAGATCGAGGCTGGAGTCAAAATAAGACCTCAAACATCATGACACAAGAAAGCTGACGGAATCGTTGTCAGACTTGAAGAAGGCTATAGGCGTTAACAACTCATACTTTTGTTTGGCAGTTGCTCTACTAGGACGGTATCACATTTAGAGCTGTATACTTATTTGTGTAAGAAACTGATACACACCAGATATGAAATGTTCTCCGAAAATCTTCGCGTTTGACATTTGCTCTTCTGACCACGTCCTCCAGTCCTCCTGACGGATCGCATGAATCCACGCCTGCCTTCTTCATTTTTCGATTGGGGTTTTACCTTTCGGCATGCGATAAAAATGCAGATGTTTGTTTTTACCATCTTTGCGATTTGTTCACCGACTGCGCAACAACTGTGAGGCATTTCGTTTCGTTTTAAATCAATTTCTCCGTGATGATCTCTTCGAAATGAACGTAGTAACGTTTACAAACACAAGAGTCGTGGCCCCTTTTTGCCTCACAATCTGCGCACGCACATTTGGCGAATGTAAATAAGGGAACACGTCTATTACTTCGTTGCTGCCAACAGTAATGCAGTAATGGGGGTAACAGTAATGCGCATTACCCCAACACTGCTCACAATGACATTTTATTGCCATGACATTTCATCAATCAACTTTGTACATTATTTTGACTGTGAGTGAGGTTTTATCAGCAGTTCTAAAGATAAACTTACACTAATTCTGGTTTCTGTGCTTTTAACAAAGCGCACAACTTGTTCACTTTGTATACAGATTTCTTAAAGAGCAACTATAAGGGTGCCCTAGTTGCTTCAATTGTTAAACCACATACCACGTGGAATCGGGCCTTATAACAGTATCTTGAATTGGAGTATGGCTTGGGATTTTCACTGCATGTCTTCGCCTGCTCACTTTGCCCTGTTTCTCTCCTGTCAATAATAAAGCTTTAAAACATGACAAACATAAAATTACATTAAAAAAAAAACAAAAAACAGTGACTAAACCTTTGCCATTTTTGTTCGTTTGCTACTATCTTAAGGCGAAAACCCATTTATGAGTGATGGATGGATCTTGGGACCAAGTGATGTATAGCAGGATAAAGACAGCTGCAGTTAATACAATGAATTAAGTTTCCTTTGCTAACGCCCTTGGGGAAATTCAGTCACCGCAAACTAACCCATCCTACCTGCAATCTGTTTAGCTAGGAGCAGTGGGGCCAACTTCAGTACTTTTCCCATATCCTTGGTCAGGGGAACAGACCGGAATATAAACCTTAACATGCATGTTTCTTTTGATAGTGGAGCACCCGGAGAAATCCACCGCAGATACGGGGAGAGCATGCAAACTCCACACAGAGGACGACCTGGAATGACCCCCAAGGTTGGGCAACCCCGGGATTCGAACCCAGGACCTTCTTGCTGTGAGGTGACAGCACTAACCACTGGGCCACCGTGCCGCCCAGTGTTGAGAGGATAGTGATGGGTCTGTTTGATGTAGGTGTGGCAATCAGGAGGTAGCACTGACAAGTCAATAGTTTTGTCAATGCTGGATGGTTATAGAAGGTATTTTTTTAGCTATAATTATAGATGATTTTTCACCTTCAGATGCTAGCAAACGTGTATAGGGCTTGAGCCTGGTGCACACTACAGGATAATAAGCCCAATTTGCCCATCTAGGCTGTCCCGATTTGGGGCTACTCGGATCTTCCCAGAAGATCTTGCAGTGTGAGGTAATTAAGATTCAGCCTTTAGCCTGCCGATCTCCTCGCAAGCC
This sequence comes from Lampris incognitus, assembly GCF_029633865.1. NCBI lineage: Eukaryota > Metazoa > Chordata > Actinopteri > Lampriformes > Lampridae > Lampris > Lampris incognitus. Next base: position 136,842,895 of record NC_079211.1, on the reverse strand, counting down.
AGCCAGTATCCCCAGATTAAATCAAACATGTTTTATTTTTACAACTTGAAACCCTATAGGGCGATCGAGGCCTCCTTTTCACAGGCCAAAACGAAACTCGCCCCCCATCGGCCGTCGTAGTGTCTAAACGTTGAATAACTTATGTATTTTATGTCGGAGATTGAGCCTCGTTCTGTCAGATCACCTCTTATTTTATCAAATCAACCTTTACTGACATTCAAATGAAATGTCCTGTTAAGGGTACTGGGACATAAAAAAAACGCAGTTTGGCAATAAAATCAGACAATTTTCTACACAGACAATCCGCTCGCCACCTTATCACTGTCATGCTTTGTCAACAGTTAGTCAGAAAAATATCCTCACCGCAAGGTCAGAACTTTTCACATGCGGTCTCCGACTTCCCTAAAAAAATGAATGACTTCCGGTGGGTCATTGCGAAGGCGTCTTGAAAGGACCAATGCTGGATTCTCGAGCAAAAACCCAAAACAGCCGACAAGAGCGAGCCAAGATGACTGGGAAGCGGAAATTTATGCAGCTAGCTGACTCGAAATTTCAGAAGGCAAAACAACAAAAATTACATTTTCTATTTTTTTCCTTCACAAAACAATGCACACATACGCCCAACAGATTGCCTATTGCTCCGCTCTAAAGTCACATTACTTCACAAGAGTTTTTTGCGAGTAGTTTTCTATTTCTTTGACTTTTAAAGGCAGTTAAAGTTAAAGGTAGTTGTAGCCAAAGTGTTACATTACTGCCACCTGGTGGTTTAACATAAAACGGTTCCGATAGATACGCTGTGTATAATGTGCCGTCTTTGACTAATCTTCTAGTGTGTGCACTGACAAACACAGAAAACCTGTGAAATCTGTCCTAGTGTGAAGTTTCCCATTTTCTAATATCGGTATGGATTTGAAAAGTCCTCTGTTGTGCATCCAGTTGTAATGCTCTCTAAACCAGGTCCTTTTGAGGACATGCTGCCCCTCGTGATTTGCACTCTATGAACTGACTTACATTCTCCCCCAGCCAAACACTTATTTAACAAATCAAAATTAATAACTGCCTAGGTTTAAAGTTATTCATATTGTGCTGTGTATACTTACTATATTCACCATCGCCCTAAGTATAATGTGAGCATGTGAACCCCCCCCAAGGAAAAAAAAATCCTTCCAGCTTCAAATCCTGTTTGTGCTGCGTCGTCTTCCCTTTGTCACAGTCTCACCCTCCTGGAGAGTTATGCTATTTCTGCCTCTTGTGTGCATGTGAAGTCTATTCTCTTTGCAGGGCCCCACTGAGCGGAGATGGTTTAGCGGCACAGGGTCCCGCCAGCTTTTGACTACATCTGCGGGGCTCCTGACACTGTCTTAGATGGGTCAGTTTCACTAAATTTGCCTTGCACTCTTCTTACAATTTCATCACCCAGTCCATTTAAATTTGCTAAATGTTCTGCATTAATTGTGTATATTAATTACCTCGCTGTGTAATCCTTACTACATTAACATTATGTTACTTTTGTGTACTTTGCGCATTCGACACCTATTGCATTTCTGTCCATCCTGGAGGAGGGATTTCCCGTTGCTCTTCCTGAGGTTTCTCCCATTTTTCCCCCCGATAAGGTTTTTCTTGTGGAGTTTTTCCTCATTTGGGTCTAGGATCCAAGGATAGAGGATGTCATATATTGTGCTGACTGTAATTTAACATGACGACTGGTCTTAGATAAATCCATCCCATTAGTGGTTGTGACTAATGCATGTATAAATTAATCTGACATAGAATCAAATAAGGGGACTCCACATTTTTGCATAAATTTAAGAGTTTATTTACAAAGACAATTAAGGAATTCCCATTCTTCTACATGGATAGAACTCTGATGGATAAATATGTTCCAGCTGAAGACCTGTGAGAAGGAAAAAAAAAAAAAAGAAGATGGCTAGCATGAATCTGATGACAGAAAACCAATTTCCAAGTAAACAGCAGTGAAGATAAATGTGACAGCCACAACTCAAGCTTGCTCCTTCAATCTGGTCTATGTTCTCTCTATGTCTGTAATAAACTGTCAAATTAACTTGCTAATGTGCAAGGCAAGCTTATCGAAATGACATAACCGCAACATAAATCCACATGACATTTTTTACTGTCGCGCTAAGACATACAGGTAATCTATTCAAAAGATGCGGTGATGAGCAAGAGGCTGCAGAAGAGCACAGTGAAAATCATTGTCTGAGGTCAACATTCAAAGCGACAGTCCAATCTCATCATTTTTACATTCGAATAACAATAAATAGTCTAGAATAAATATGCGAACCACAATTACCTTGAAGAAAGCACCATGACACAGGGCCACTTCACTTCTTTAGGAGCTGGTGTCTGACAACAATGAAGGGGAATGTAAATCCGCTGCCGAAGTACAACACCATCATCCCCAACAGACGCCACTTGTTTTCCACGGAGAATGGCAAGTTCTGCAAAACACAACAACAGAATAGTAAGGCAGAGGATCTTCAAACACTGACCTGTGTTTACGTGGGCTTTATGACTAAATGGCTAAAAAACACTACCACAGATGTCACTGAAAACCTATCAAGCTACCAATTATAATATTAATAATCATCATTACATTTATATAACGCTTTTCTAAAGACCCAAAGCGCTTCACATTGAAGGGGGTAGCTCACTTCAACCACCACTAATGTGTAGCACCCACCTGGTAGAGTCCCTTAAGCTGTTATTCTTAGGGCTTTGGTGAAAAATCTGAGTCGAGAACCAACGCAGGTTACTCTGAAGTCTGAATTATTAAATCTAATGAATTTTCTTGTGCTGACTGCACAATGTTGACCAGTCACAACATAAGATAACACACGTCTCGTTCGGTATGAGGTCATTTTCAAATGTACCATGTGACTCATTTCTAATCTGCGCATCAAAATGAAAAGAAATAGGGTTGTTTTGTAGTTCATTGCAGTTCCCTCACATTCTGAAATGAGACTCATCTTCAAAAACCCCTTGCAGGAAACTAACGTATCAGCAAGTATGAGAAAACGTATGGTAAACATTAAAACTACGTTTGATCATTCTATAACCAAATATGAATCATTTCCTTAATGCTGCATAAAATATGGACAAACGGGCAACACAAATTACAAAAAATATGTATACTTGTATTAGATCCACAATCTCAAGTAGCTGAAGCTCCTTTAGACACGGTTAGCAGAAACCACGCTATAATCTTGACTTAAACACTGAAACTGTATTCGGAGAAACTATAAACAGTCAACTGACACCGATAATACGGCGATGACAACCGCCGATGACTCGCTGATGAACTATGACGCTACAATTAAGCGTCAAGTCAGGTGAACTGGGACCAGCAAACCTGACCTTCGTCGAAAACCTGGAGTAACCCCCCGGCTGCCCTCGGACTCGGAGAGTCCGCAGTGTTAATTAGCAGGCATCGACACGTTTCAGCATCTTTTTGTGTGTAAGGAGCGAGATCAGACGTGGTGTTTCACGTCATTTTGGTACACAAATGAAACAATAGTAAGGCTGAGTCCTTACCGCAGCGGCCTGGGTTCGAATCCAGGCCGGGCCCTCTGCTGCATGTCATCCCCTCTCTCCCCTGCCTTTCATGTCTCTACTACCGCTATCAAATAAAGGCGGAAAATACCCCCCCCCCCAAAAAAAAACAAATAAAAGAAAAACCTTAAAATAAATAAATAGATGAAACATTAACCCACATGTTGGTGTAAAACAACCTTCGGTGACAGTTAGCGTGCTATATCACTTCACGCTAGCTGCGGCGTTAACAGTTAACTGCTAACGTTAGCTGCTACGCTAACACCGACGGGACGACCACATTCACGGCTGTCAGCGGTAGTTTAAGCAATGGTAAACGCGTCTTGCACATATCCCCAACAACTGCACCGATACTTGGCTATATACGGCAGTAGAGGATCGTGACAGTGACTTCATTATTGGCAATAGTAACACCATAGTTCTTAGCCACTGACGTGACCTCCAAGCGGGCTTTATATTATATGCAAGGCCGCAACACAATACCAGGCTAAATAAATAATAATAACAATAATTAAGTCCCATATTGGTCGTGTTTCGGACAACTTACATTCCCTGGCCCCTCGGCATAGTGTCCAGAACGGACAGCAGACGTTGTAAATCGCCGCACAGCCTGTCCCAGCATTGTTGCGATTATCTCTGGTTTCTGACGTTCAAGTACAGCTGCGTGCGACCTTCTTCCTTCTGAAAGTGCGGCTGGCGAACAGGATTGTGGGAAATAAAAATGGCCAACTGTGTCCTGGGAAATGTAGTTCAAATATCTCGGACGACGAAGACTGTCGCTTCGATAGGTTTGTAATTGTGGGAATTGGAAGTGTTAGTGCGCAAAGCTAATCTTTGGGGCCCATGTTCTAGGCCTAACACAACAACAAGACGATGAAAATGATGGGGAGGACAATTAAAATATTTAAGTTGCACTTTTCTTGACAATGTTACACAGTGCTACAAGTTATAGTACTACATGCATAACCCCACGCACCTTTCATTTTGTCTATACGTATATGTCCATACTACTTGTTTAATTGACAGGAGGAAAAAAGACATTTCTTACCCAACTTAATTATCTGAATGAATGAATAATTCCCATATATACATTCTGGAAATCGTTTCCCACTTTGAAAAGGTATGCTATGTCGACATTAGAAGAAGAAAAGTTCTTTGGATTTTTTTGTTTACTCTATATTATTATTATTATTAGCTTATATTATTCTTATATTTTCTATTATTGTACATTTTACGTTTTTGAGCACCACTATGAAAACTTCATTTTAGCTTTAGTAATCTGTCATCGATGGAGAGTGTCACCTTGTTCTTGTTTACACCACCCACCAAGGCTATCAGAGAGAATAGACTAGAAGCTGAAACTAAACCTTAATCTGTAAGTATGCTGCACGAAATTGCAGCTGGTTTACACACTCTAATCTACTAACATGGTCAGTGAATGGCAGTGGATTACGCTTTGCGGCAGTATAATGCTGCTACATGTGCACCCAGCAGTGGTCTGCAGGCTATGCAGTAATGTAAGTTTGCATTCAGCAAGCAAGGGGGCCCCAGTCTATTGGGGCCCCAATCAATTGCATAGGTTGCATTATGGTAAAGCACGCATCTGGCCGTCCCTACAGTGTGTAATTCTTGCTGTCCAAGAGTCTTGTTCATTTTTTAACCAGATGTTCACCTGGGAGATGTGTGCAGTTGCCAATCAGCATAAAATAAACAGAAGTATAATACAAAATTAAATTTAAACTATACCCAGCATTTGGTGGTACTCTTACAAACCAAATTTTCCTCAAAACTAAAATCAGGTCACAGAAAAGTTTTGTTTTCTTTAAATTCACTAGCGACGTGTATTAAAATCGTTCTTTTGGTTTTGTGCAGGTGTTTATGTATGTGTGTTTACAACTGCACACGAATGTGCATGTCTCGTTTGGTAGAGAACAACAGTGGCGTTAAACAACAACCAAAAGCTGTTATTTAGTAGGATATCTATGTTCTTGCCCTTATTTACAGTCTTTCTAATTGGCAAACAAAACAAAATGGCTGATGATATGATGTATGGTGTTGGGAATCACCTTCGTGTTCCTCGTCCCCGGGTCCGTTGATGTGAAGAAAACAGCCACCACGTCTTAGGAGATTAAAATCATTTTATTGAGTACAGATCTGGAGACACTGCCAATCCGTCGTGTGTGTCTGACTTTCTTTGTGTGTGAGCTTCTTTATATGCTAAACCTCCCTTGTTCATTCATCACACATGACCTTGATTTTCCTGTCCACTATGTTTGGTCAATGCTCCCTTTCATGGTTGAGCTTTAGGGAGTGCTCATCCTGTCTGGACCTGTAACTCTTATCGGGGGCCCTCCTTGCACCAGACACGGTATCTCTCCCAAGGCCCCAGGGGAGGGCAACCCACATTCAGTGCGAGGCATGCAATATATTTCATCTACATGAATGTGTCTTTCTTCACCCTCTGTTCTGGTTGCATACATTGGTTACAGAGTAATACAAATACACTCGGGTTATATTTAATATCACTTAACAATGGCCACTGGAACTTATGATCAGTACTTACATGTGCAAACATGGACCACTACTCTACACCGCATTACTTTAGATCCAGAAAGATAATTAATTTATGACGGAGAGAGAGAGAGAGAGAGAGAGAGAGAGAGAGAGAGAGAGAGAGAGAGATATGTTTTCTCAGACTGTGCGTTGCTGAATGTCCGGTTTAAAGTTTTCAATGTCATAAAGAAAGTTTCCAAAAGCTGCCTCAGGCTAAACTCCGAGCTGTGCAAGATTTCTCATTAGATGATTTCTGTATATGTGCGTGTGAGTGTGTGTTTGTGCATGCTTATGTCTCATAAACGCTGTCTTGCCATTCCTCACTTGCCTCACTTGTCATTTGCCCTGGCCTGCTGATTGCCTTTCCGATGATAAACACCGTTTCGTTGCAATTAATTCTCTTCAGGAAGACTGGACTTGCTTATTCTATTCTGCTTGTGTCAATTTACATTTAAAGTGACTGAATGAGTGAATGCATTTCTTACTCGTACAACACAAAGTGCTTTAGGATGAAACATCTGCATTACATGTGTAGGCCCCAGTGGAAATCAAACCCCTAACCCTGTAATGCCCAAGTGCCATGCTCAAGCATGGGCCGCCACCAGGAACCTAAGCCGCAAATGAGGACCACAGAGATGACTACTGCTTGGCAATGTGTGTGTGTGTGTGGTGGGGGGGGGGGCAGGGGGACCCTTGCCCTTGCACTTGTCGTGCCAATTAACAAGCTCATGCGAACACTGGTTTGACAGCTAACATTGTCAAATTTCATGTCTAAAACTGAGCGGTGGCAGTTCACCGAATCATTTCAGTGTGACTTGTGAAGTCATCATTGTGGAAAACAAAACGGATCGGTGTCCTTTACATGTTAACATTCAAACAAACGAAAGGATTAGAGTGGGTTTACAGACAGTGATATGTAACTCACATATTGTGCTGACATGAAAATGTACTTCTCTCTCTACCAAATGGATAGCAAGGTCAGTGCACTTCACTGGGAAAATTGCTGGGTAATTGAGCAGAGAGAGATGCAAATAGAGAGGCGTATTGCTCAACCTTAAAAGATTTCTGAGCTGCTCTTGAGGATTTTTTATTTTATTTTTTTACCAAAAGCCCCAAACGTAGTAAAATTACTGTTTCACTTTTTCAGACGGGGTTTTTTAAGGTATTCCAGGCTCTGAAATAGAGGGCATTTCCCTTTTCCCCCCGACATTTACAATAGCGCTCCCTTCCATTTCGAAATAATGAAACTATTACACATCAAAAGCCGATCCACATCCCCACCTGTAATTCAATTCTTCAAGCATTCTTCGCATTTTCTCACGTTTAGAGATGAATCCTCTTATATGTCTTGGTGCATGCTCAATAATCCAGGTAAGAAAATCAAAGAAATCCCTCATCAAAAGTGACCTCTTCCGGGGTCTCTTGGATATCTGCATTACGTCACTCATCTAAGTGACCTCATCTAAGGGCATTACATCACTCAGAAGTCACTTAGATGAGTGATTTCTTTCTTAGATGAGTAATTTCTTTCTTAGAGTGACCTCTTTCTTAAATGAGTGATTTCTTAGATTGATTTCTTTCTTAGATGTGATTTCCTTCTTATAGTGATTTCTTTCTTAGATGAGTGATTTCTTTCTTCGAGTGGTTTCTTTCTTAGATGAGTGATTTCTTTCTTAGAGTGGTTTCTTTCTTAGATGAGTGATTTCTTTCTTAGATGTGATTTCTTTCTTAGAGTGATTTCTTTCTTAGATGAGTGATTTCTTTCTTAGATGTGATTTCTTAGAGTGATTTTTTTCTTAGATGAGTGATTTCTTTCTTAGAGTGATTTCTTTCTTAGATGAGTGATTTCTTTCTTAGATGTGATTTCTAGAAGAGTGATGAGACGTACCACTCAATAAACATTGTATCCAGATGAACTGATTCAACTTTCGTTGAATCCTCTTATATTTTAATAGTTTTCTTGACATGTTTCTGTTTACTATCCCCCTGCCCCCCTTTTTTTCTTTTAAATATTCTCCCCAATTGTTTACCTCACTCCTCTGAGCCTTCTTGGTCGTTGCTCCACCCCCTCTGCCAATCCGGGGAGGGCTGCAGACTACCACATGTCTCCTCCAATACATGTAGAGTCGCCAGCCGCTTCTTTTCACCGGAAAGTGAGGAGTTTCGCAAGGGGGACGTAGTGCGTGGGAGGATTACGCTATCCCCCCCCCCCGTTCCCGAACAGGTGCCCTGATCGACCAGAGGAGGCGCTAGTGCAGCGACCAGGACACATACCCACATCCGGCTTCCCACTGGCAGTCAACGACCAGTTGTATCTGTAGGGACGTCCGACCAAGCCGGAGGTAACACGGGGATTCGAACCGGTGATCCCCATGTTGGTAGGCAACGGAATAGACCGCTACGCTACCCGGACGCCCACTTCTTTTACCATTTACAATTTAATTACAAGTCAACGTATGCAGGTGCATTGAAAAAAAAAAGAAGTGCTCCGAAATGCTAATAACCAATTACCTCTGATGTGCGGATAAAGCTATTCAGGACAATTAGGACAAGAAAGGGTTTTTTATGATGATACTGAAGGTCAGGCTGCTTAATGCGGATTCTCCAGTGTTAAATATGTGGAGCAAGTTCAATCTGAAAACTCTTGTTGGGGTGGGATATTTAACTGATCTGCTTAATACCTATACTGGGGTAATGCTGGGTCTGACTGCTTCTTACGCATCTCCACACCAGCTACAACCTGCTTGGATCTGATTCAAGTACTCCTATGGGGGGCTCTGACAGACTGCTAGACACCTGAAGATTGGTTCTTGCCCTCCAAGTGCAGTCTGTACATAAATGCTAAATAAAGACAAATGTCGTATTACCACTCTCATGCAATAAAATATATTTTTCCAAACAATGTGAGTTGTCTTGACTTGCTGTAAAGTTTTCAATTATATGCGATATTATTTTTAAAATATTTAGTATTCTTTTCTTCACACACCATAAAAATATTTGCCAAGCACAAACAACAGAGGGCAGACTCTGTCACGCCCCGTCTGGATAGTTAAGTTATCTTTTGTTTCTCCCAGTCTTCTTTGTCTTGTACTTCCTGTTCTATTTTGATACTCGCCTCTTGTCTCGTTTCAGATCCTTTACTTCCTGCCCTCGCGTGTCTCCCTCCTGTGTGATCACCTGCCCTGCCCTATTGTGTTGCACCTGTGTCTCATTGTCTCTCCTCCTCCAGAGTATATAGTCTTAGTGTTCCCTTCCTTCTGTGCCACTTCGTCTTGTTCCTTGTGACAGCGTTCCAGCATTTTCCCCCTTGTGTGAGTTTCTTGAGCCCCATAGTTTCCTGATCTGTTTTTGCCTTTTTGACACTGTTGCCTTGCTATCTGATCACCTGTGTACCGACTTCATTTTAATAAAAGGACTGATTTTTGTGAACTGAGACTGAGTCTGCGTTTTGAGTCCAAGCCTGTGGTTCAGTACTGACAGACTCATGATGAGCTATTCAAACTCACCATTCACTTAATTAAACCTTTAAAGATGGCCTTACTTTCTCGGAGATTTTGAAAAGATGTATTGATGCCTGCTCGATACTCCAGGTAAGGAAATCACAGACATTTGAATCAGTTCATCTGGATACAGCATTTATTGACAGATAGGTTTCATCACTCATCTAAGTGACCTCTTCAGTCTCAACTGGCTGCAGGTATCCCCACCCTTATAAACAATACAGCCGCATAACGACCAAAACCAACGATCGATTTCATATGCACATTGCCGTGACCATTAACTAGAGTTTCATTGGCCATGTGTACTATTCACAGAGGATTGGGGAACAGTTGCAATCACAGCAGTGTAAGATTGTGACAGATGTACTCTTAGGCTGCCCCTCCCCCCCCCCCATCGATTCAGGGATGGTCGTTTCCTCTTAACATAGATGACCTCTTTGACTCCCCGTTTAAACCAGCGTTCCTCCCTATCAAGGGTGTGCACCTCCTCATCCTTGAAAGAGTGGCCTCTGGCCTGTAGATGGGTGTAGACTGCAGAGTCCTGACCTGACGTGTTAGCTCTTCAGTGTTGTGCCATCCTCTTCACCACTGCATTCATATGCATGCATATGCACGTACTGCATAAGTATGCACTGCATACTGTCAGACTACTTCAGCGGTGTATTTGTGATCGAACCTGAAAGGCAAATACTTGAATTGCCAAGAGTGGAAGTTCAGCAAACTGAATGTTTTAAAATAACTTCAGAAGATATAAAACGGCTTCTACAGGATATTAACATCTATAAATCACCAGGCCCAGATGTGATACATCCTAGGATCTTTGATAAATTGGCTAGTGTGATTGCCAAACCTCTAACAATGTTTAATAATAAATCATTAGAAGAATCAACTTTACCTTTTGATTGGAAAGAGGCACATGTCAGTGCAATTTTCAAGAAAGGAAACAAGTCACTAGCAGGACATTACAGGCCAGTTAGTCTGACAACTGTAGTATGTAAGACAATGGAAAAACTAATCAGGACATATATTGTTGACCATGTGAAGTTTAACAGACTTTATATTTATAAGCAGTATGGATTTATAGCTGGAACATCGACTACACTTCAGCTTCTCACCGTTCTTGATAAGTGTTCAGCAGCTTTGGGTAGAGGGCAGTCAGTTGATTGCATATATATGGACTTTCAAAAAGCTTTTGAAAGTTCCTCATAAAGGACTGCTGTCAAAATTAGAATCCTACGGCACAGATGACAGCGTTACAGACTGATTGCAGGATTTTTTGTATAATAGGAAACAGCAGGTGGTGGTAAATGGGGCCACTTCAGAATGGAAACCATTGACCTCTGGAGTTCCACAAGGTTCTGTGTTAGGCCATGTACCCTTTTTTGTCTATATAAATAATTTACCAAGTGTGATACAATTTGATTCATACCTTTTTTACGGACGATACAAAAATATTTAGGATAATCAATAAGGACACTGATACAGCCCATCTTCATGCAGACCCCCATAGCATGAGTACCTGATGTGATAGGTGGGTACTGAAACTAAATCCAGAAAAATGCAAACATTTACACTTTGGGAAAACAAGTGCCAACTGGGTTAACTACAAAGTTGGATATTTGATGGTTCAGCAAGTGGAAGAGGAAAATGACATAGGTGTCCTGGTCAATAGTTCAACTGAATCTCACACGCACATTTCTGAAAATTTAAAAAAGAAAACTATATGCTGGCGATAATCAGAAGAACTTTTCTAAATTTGTGTAAGGAAATATGTCTGTGAATGTTCTCATTCATCCAGGTCATGGTTATCCAAAGCAGTTGAATCAAGTGCAACTGGACTTAGTATATATCCGTGAAGATGTTTCGCCTCTCATCCAAGAGGCTTCCTCAGTTCGTACCTTTCTGATTAGACCAAGCTAGTCTGACTGGCTGGTGATGAGACTCAGAATTTATCCTCTTTGGAGTCATTGTCAGAGCTATTGATGTCCATGGCTCTTTGTGTAAGAAAATAGTTTTACCATTATATAAATCCTTTGTGTGATCTCATCTTGAATTTGCAAGCTCAGTCTGGTGTCCTTATAAAGTAAAATATATAGAAAAAAATTGAGAAGGTTCAGAGAAGAACTACTAAACTAATCCCAGGTCTGAAAGAGATGTCATATGAAAAGAGGTTAAGAAATTTATAACTACCAGCTCTAGTATACAGGAGACATAGAGGAGACATGATTGAAGTCTATAAGCTTGTTCACAAAATATATGATTTCACAGCTGAGCCTGTTATCTACATTTGGAATAATAGGTATGAGTTAAGAGGGAACTCCTTAAAACTGTTCCCATTAAAGTGTCACTCTGAAACGTCTTCACAATTTGTGCTGTAAGAGCATGGGACGAACTTCCAGAGAATGTGGTGCAGGCTCCTTCGGTTAACTCTTTTAAAAACAGATTAGATAAATCTTGGTCAACAAAGGGCTTTTTATACAATTATAAAGCTGATTTGTGATTATTGTCAGTATTTTGTGACTGTGATTATTTGTGAGACAATTATATTTATGTGAGTTGTGATTATTTGTGAGATTACTGTGATTTTAATAACTATATTGTAGATCTTTTTTGTATGGTTGTTTGTTTCGATTGGTCTATTCCAGTGTAGAGGATTTGTATCCTGTGCCAGAAAAAAAGAAAATTAAATTTTCATTAAATTTTTCATTACTACATATGGATATGAAACCGATCGTTGGTTCGGTCATTATGCAACTGTACGGTTTATAAGGGTGGGGATACCTGCAGTCATTTGAGACTGAAGAGGTCACTTAGATGAGTGGCGAAACATTTCTGTCAATAAACATTGTGTCCAGATGAACTGATTCAACTTTCTGTGATATTTTGAAAAGTGTTATTTTTGGAGAAATGGGTGAATTAAGGCCATATTTGTTGTGTATATGGTGGCAAAAAGGTATGCAATTGTAATGGAAGTGGATTTAAAGAAGTTATCGTGAAATAGGCCATTACCATGAAAAATCTAGAGGAGTGCGCTCAGTAGAGTGCAGATCTCCACCAGGCGTACATATCTCTCCTTCTCTGTACATGCACACGCGGACAGAAAAAAACAAGCGTTTTTCCTGCCGTCATAAGACTTTTGCGCAGTGCCCAAGTCGATTGTACGGAAAATATGGGGGGGAAAAAAGTTTTTAATCGTCTGCAGTCTCAACTGACTACAGGTATCCCCTGTCTTATAAACAATATAGTGGCATAATGACCGAAAACAACGATCGGTTTCATATTGAAATTGCTGTGACCCTTAACTAGAGTTTCAATAGCCATGTGTACTATCCACAGAGGATTGGGGAAAAGTTGCAATCACAGCATTGTAAGATAGTGACAGATGTACTCTTAGCCCCCCCTCTCGGTTCAGGGATGGTTGTCTCTCTTCACATAGATGGCCTTGAGGCTTGAGAAACGGCCTTGAGACTGATGAGGTCACTTAGATGAGTGATGAAACGTTTCTCTCAGTAAACCGAATACATGGTGGTGGGCTGTCAGGGCCATCAGGGCCTTCTTTGCTGGCCCTGTCAAAATCAGAATCATAATTTGTTTTTCATGGTTAAGTCGAGTTGTGTCTGAAATATGTTTGAATTCATCTACTTGTTTTCTCGTGGGTCTAAACGCAACACAGCTCCTTGGACCAGCACTGGTTTGCATTGGTAGCCTTTCCTTGAAACCCGAAGCTGCAAACTGCGATGTGTCGCTCCTAGCCCCAATGACGTCATCAACTGTGAGCTTGAGCCTTTGGCGGGTTGTGAGCAAACTAAGCGCATTGGCCACCGCATTCACAGCTACTGCCGATCTACTTAGTGTTTTGTTTTGTTTTGTGAATCTAGTAGGATTGACTACATTTTTTTTAACACGTTCTCCCCCAAACAGACTAATTTGCTTAATTAATTTTGCGAGAGAAGGCTGCCGCGAGTCTCTCAAGTGAGATGGAACTTCAACTCCAGGTTGGTGTGCACACTTCTGTTACTGGATTGAAGGCGGTGCACTGATAATATTGTAACCATCACGGATGAATAGGCTCGGTAGCCCTTGGTTAACAGGTCAGCGCCTTTGGTCGACTGATTAACGTTGTCGCCTGCGGTGCGGGAGATACTGGTTAACGTCCCGACGGGGTGGTTCCCAGGCTGCCCCGCTAATTCACTACGTTGGTTTCAGAAGTGGGATGGTGAGGCCATCGGAAGCGTTTCCCGAAGGAGGGGGGCAGTGTAACGGGTGAGTAGACACGTTCGCTAACGGGTCCGACCTTTTAGTCGACTGGTTAACATTGTCCCGTTGGTGTTGATCCAAAAAGTGCATAGCGCGTGATAGTGTATTTTGATAAATTTTGTAAGTGTGTGTGTTTGGGGGGAGGTGCGCAGTTCGTCTCTGGAAGTCCGCATTGAAACCCCAAGGCACGCTACTGCGAGTTCATAATGTTTTGGCTGCCCGATCTGACGCAGAGTCGCGCATGCGCACGGTTGACTCAGATCGGGCCGCGACAGAGAAAAGCGTTGGTCGAGCGAGGTAGAGGGTGAATGAGGAGACGAAACGGCGATAGCGAAAAAAAACAAAAACAAAAACAAGCGTTTTTTTTAGGGTTTTCAACTAACTGCACAAAAAAAACATTTAGGATGACGTCCAGTAGTGAGATTAGCCGCGGACACACACACACACGCACACACACACACACACACACACACACACACACACACACACACACACGCTCTCGCGCGTGACTAAACTCACGATCCCTTCCAATAAAAACACAATGGAAACGTTTAGAGTCGCAGTGATTCACTGGGAGCCCCCGGTCCATCCAATGAAAGGGATCGAGGAAAACAATTTCCTCATGTTTGAGCCATCCAGTCATTATTAGGCTTTAGCACAACCACGCGGTATATTGTATCTCATACAAAGCTTCATTGGAGGCAATGAGTGATTAGGTAATTTCCCACTTATCCTACATCGGCTGATTCTTTTGAATAATTCACATTTCATTCCACCCTGTCTCTATTTTACTCCCATATAAGGTGAATCAAGTCATTTTTTCATTTACGCATAAGACACGCTCAGGTAATTTGATATTGCAAAGATAGTGTGGTCGAACAAACACATTTGCTCTATGACCAATGCTTATGCGGATCCCATCCAAATGAAATGTGAGGGGTCCCCCCCCCCCACTGAGGGATACCCCTTAGTGTTGTGCCCCTGGACAAGTAGGAGGGAGTTGTGAGAGCGTCTGGCGCGATGCAAACAGCCATGGCGTGCTACTTACCCCCACTGCCATGGCTGCCACATCCGTCAGCAGGGGGTCATCACCTGGCCAGTTGTCACCTGTCTGCTCTGTCTCGGCCCGTGCAATCTGTTGTAACATAATGTAGGGATCTGGGCATCCGCTACCTGCCTGGCACCCACAACGAGCCGTGCCATCAGGCCCTGCTGGAAGTATGTAGTTCTTTTGTGTGCGGTACAAGGTTGGTAGCTTAGTCCTGAAACACATGGTTTGTTTATCTATTTGTTTTGTTATTTTTCTATGATGTCCTTCCAGAATGTGGTTGAGAAATGTTTGACGATCTAATTGCTACTTTATGTCTGTCTGTGAATGCTTTCATTCATCCAGGTCATGGTTATCCAAAGGAATTGAATCGAGTGCAACTGGACGTGGTATGTATAGGTCAGTGCAATCCTCTGCTGTACAATGCAATGAGGATTGCACTGATCTATACATAGGAGAAACCAAACAACCACTACACAAACGGATGGCCCAACACAGAAGGCCAAACTCCTCAGGACAAGACTCAGCAGTTTATCTACACCTGAAGGAGAAGACTCACTCCTTCGAGGACAGCAACGTACACATTTTGGACAGAGAAGATAGATGGTTTGAAAGAGGGGTGAAGGAAGCCATCTATGCGAAACTGGAAAAACCATCCCTCAACAGAGGAGGAGGTCTGCGACACCACCTATCTCCCACTTACAATGCCGTCCTTTCACCTCTACCCAGGAGACTCGAGAGGCCTAGCCTCCAAGAACAACAGTCGGTCACTAACGCCTCAAACGACTCATGACCACTGAACGGAGCACTAACGAAGTCGAAACTAACGCCCCCAACGCTGCTTAACATCGGATCACAAAGAGCCATGCACATCAATAGCTCTGATAACGACTCCAAAGAGGATAAATATCTGAGTCTCATCACCAGCCAGTCAACTAGCTTGGTCTAGTCAGAAAGGCACGAACTGATGAAGCCTCTTGGATGAGAGGCGAAATGTCTTTACGGATATAGCAAGTCCAGTTGCACTCGATTCAATTCCTTTGGATAACTAGTTTATGTTGAATGCCTTTGTGTCTTGCTGCAGTTAGAGTCCCAACTAAATCTAGGAAATTTGGCCATATTACACCACTTCTTGCCCCCCCTTCATTAGCTCCCTATCTATCTTAGAGTAGACTCCATGGTGCTTCTGCTGACCTATAAAATCCTAAATGGGCTTGCCCCATCTCACCCGTCTGATCTCCGTCAACCGTACGTTCCATCTCGAGCTCGCTGCTCTCAAAATACGGGTCCCCTGTGTGTACCCAAAGTTAAAAAAGAAGTCAGCTGGTGGCAGGCAGGGCCTTTTCCTATTGGGCCCCGTTCTAGTGGAATAACCTGCCTGCTGCCGTCAGACAATCAGAGTCTGTTGAGTCCTTTACATCCAAACTTAATCTGTGATCGCCCCATTATGAAACGCTAGTGGAGAGTGCTACACAATGCCTTACAAAACATCTTAAAATGAGACATACCCCTAGACAGTAAGACCATATATTTTGCATATATACCTCAAGAATGGTTGAAAAAAGCTAAATATTTAATGACTATACTGCCGATGGCTGGTAAAAAGACTCTTGCCAGGGAATGGTTATCACAGGAGAGCCCAACTTTAAACGTAGGGATGGAAATTAAAATGGACATTTATAAAATGGAGAAGATAACGGCATCTGTCAATCATAAATTAGAACAATTTGCTTTACACTAGAAAAAATGGTTCGACTACGTAGCACCCCATAGGCCTGGTTTTATTTTAACAAATCAATGATCATGTTGTGAAGAAAACTCCCTACCCATCCATAGTCCCCCCTCCCTTTTTTTTGCTCTTTCTTTTCTGTAAGTGTATAAAAAAGCACCAGCATATAGAGCGAAGAGGTTCCCAAAAAATGCTTTCCTAAACAAGCCTGGTAAAGAAAACTCACATTTATCTGGTCTGCCAGACCAGTGTGATGGAGGTGTGCCGTGGATTCTGTGTGGTGGTGCATCGTTGTCCTAAAGCGAAACACTGACGTATGAAAGTCGTTCTGGATGTTTAGCCGTCTGTGCCAAGATTATTCATTTATGTATGCTGGCTATAAAGCTGCAAAACAATATGCATCTTCTGACAGGTCATGTTTACCCAAGAAATGAGCTCTAGCCCTAACCCAGCTCTTCTTTTGGCTTTGGTTGTGCCGCAGGGACGTCTCTCTGGTTTCCAGGTTTGAGCTGGAGAATGGGTCACTTGGTGGCTCCTTTGGGGACTGGAGATGTGCTGACGGACTTTTGCATTCATTAATGTCACAAATGCTGCAGAGGTGATGCTGTGTTTTTGTTAAGCCGTTGCTGTTTTAGTTCTTGTTTATGTTTATTTATTTTTTATTTGGGGGGGTGTCTTTTGTACTTATATATTGTATTAATGTTCCTTCAATCCAAACTTAAAACTCATCTTTTTGCCTTAGCCTACAATTAGTTGCCTTTAAGTTGAGTGCTTCACAACCTGTACTGCATGGCGGGTCGGTTTCTGTCTCGGTGAATTTACCAACCACTGTTCTGCCGACGAGATTAGAGCGTATTGATTATTGACTATTGCAAACTCTTCTCTTCTCTCACGTCTTTCCTCTCTCTCTGAATGATGTCTTCCCCTTTCTCTTCTTCTATGTGTGTGAATGGTGTGATGTGAGTCTCACTTGTGTGCACATGCAGTCTGTCCTCCTCCCAGGTCTCCATGGTGATGGTGAGCACCACCTGGACACTGCTTGGCATCCTCCTCATCACATTTTTTTTAATCTATCATATAAATCCATATCATTTTGTTATCCTGTTTTAACGTTATATCCTTCAGATGTGTGACTAGTGTATTTTTTCAAAATTTTTTATTTATTTTACATGGTGATGGTGGTCATGTGGCTCGGGTCCTGGGCTGTACCGGTGGCGTCTGGACACTGCTTGGCATCCTCCTCATCATATTCTTCATATATTTTATAATTCCATTATAATGCTGCTATCCTCTTTCAGTGTTGTATTCTGTAAATTGTGTTTTATTCTGTACACACAACATCCATTGCACGTTGTCCGTCTTGGGAGAGAGACCCCTCCTCTGTTAGTCTCCCTGAGGTTCCCTCCTATTTTTGCTCCCTGTTAAAGTTTTTTTTTTTTTTTTTAGGGAGATGTTCCTTATCCGATGCGAGGGTCTAAGGACAGGACTTTGTGTTGCTGTAAAGCCCCCTGAGGCACATTTGTAATTTGTGATATTGGGCTGTACACATAAAATTGACTTGAACTTGACTTGAACTTGACTATAACTAGCTTATGAAATCAAGCTGTAAACATAAAGTACTCCGTCATCAGGCATGACATAATTCTTCCTTTGAAAAGAAAAAAAAGAGGGATGTAAATATACCGTGCATACATGTACATGCCAGTCACCTTAAAATAGCAGCTCGCATTCTGGTCTGAGCGTGGTAATTAGCATGCGCAGAGACTCGGGCTCAGGCAGGTCTGTAAACAAGCCAATAATCAAGCATGTACTGTACATGACTGTGCATACTAATGCAAGATGATTCATGGATAATTGCTGCCCGGTCCCACCGCCATGTTACACACACTCTGGCTGGACATACACTACGGTAACACACCTTACACTGTGAGGAGTCCAGACCTCTCCTGTACTTCATAGTGGAGAAGAGAGTAAACAATGCTTGCTGCGATGCGTCCTGATGGAAAGCGGGGCGGACTGCAGAGGTAAACAGCACCTCTCCACGGCCCAGACTCCACCAGCCAGCCCTACTCAGAGGTAATGGATAATGCTAATCAATAAGGACAGTCCATTTTGGCAGCCCCCCTCTTGTGTTCCCAGATCTTGCTTTATTACTGTTGACAAGGGCAGATTTGCATAATTCTGTTGTAAATGCTGGAGCAGAGAGAGAATTCTTATGTCGGCTATAAAACATTAATTTTCTCCGCTTCTTTTTGCCGTGGGTAAAAAAAAAAGGGAACACTTTATCAGGTGTCCCTTCCTCCTCCTCCTCCTCCTCCTCCTCCTCCTCCTCCTCCTCCTCCTCCCTGCTCGGCTGTGCTCTGTCTCCACAGCTCTGTCCTGACACGTTCTGCTGCTGCTGCTGCTGCTGCCGCCTCTCTTTCCGGTGAGTGGAAGGAAGTCAGGCTGACCTAGGATTAAATTGTCCTCCAGGATTTCAAAATCAGAGAGCAGTCCTCTTGAACCTTACACACATTATATGCATGGGCATATCCATGCATGCAAGCACTTACACACACACGCACACACACTCACTCACTCACTCACACACACATGCATGCACACACACGCACGCACTCACACTCACACACATACACTCAGTCAGTCAGTCAGTCTCTCACACACACACACACACACACACACACACACACACACACACACACACACACACACACACAGTCACTCACTCAAACACACACACTCACGTATGTATGCACACACACACACACACACACGCACACATGCACATACACATGCACGCATACACTCACTCACTCACTCACTCACTCACTCACTCACTCACTCACTCAGTCACTCACACACATGCACACGCACACACACACTCACTCACGCACATACACTCAGTCAGTCTCACACACACACACACACACGTATGTATGCACACATTCACTTACACACGCACGCACACACTCACTCATTCACACACACACTGAGTCACTGACTCACTCTCACACACACACACGCATGCACACATGCACACACACGCACACACTCAGTCAGTCTCACACACACACACACACACACACACATTCAGTCACCCACTCAAACACACACACTCACGCATGTATGCACACACTCACTGACACACACACTCACGCACACATGCACACACTCACTCACTGACACACACACACATACACATGCACACACACTCACTCACTCTCTTGTTTGCATGTGCATGCACACGCGCACACACACACACAGGAACATGCACACTTAGGCTGCAGCTGAGTGACTATGGGAGTTCATAGCAGGCACACAGAGCCATGATTTGACATTAATCTTTAAAGTGGATTAAGGGAAAGTTGCGTGCACTTACTGCTGACCTAGCCCTCTGGAGAGAGCTAACCTTTGCCCTCATGCATATTTTGTTGCGAGGCCTCTTGAAAAAAAAATGAAAAAAAGGACATCCTTACCTGGAAATATTTTCATACAACATCCCCGTTGCTCCGAAGTACAATATTAGTTTTAGTCACTGCAATGTCACAAATGGGGTTTCATCGCTCCCTCCCCCTCCACGTCCCGCTATCACCGTTTCCCTGAAATAAAATGGATGCCGATGATTAAATTCCATATTAAACCTGCTGAGCTGGAAAGGGAATATTAGATAGAGAATTATTCTGTAGACCCGCGGTAAACATGACAGATTTGAGCCATTTCATCTTTTAAAATATATCCTTGCGCATGCATCGATCCGGCCGAGGCGGTCTCTTTATGAGGTCCATATCTCGAGGGTTGTGTGAGGTGTGAAACGACCTCCCGCATTTCTGCCACTTGGCCTTTTTTCAAACATCAGCAACTTATTCATGACTTGAGGAGAAGCTTTCTGTCATATTGAATTCACTGTTGATGTGAGAAAAGGCGCGTGGGTCACAATTGTTGGAGTACCGGGATTACGCTCCTACCTCAAACGACCATGGGCGGTCAAAATGACCGCCGGTTTTTAAACTCTATATTCTGTCAAGATAAATACCCAGTTGAGATATTAATGCACTGTATATGTTAGCATGTCTGTTAAGAATCGACTGACACCAAAATTAACATTTTAACAACTTTAATACTGTTTTTCAAATAATATAAAATGGCCGCTGTCCAACACCTGTAAATACTGCAATGCGTCGGTGTTAGTCATGGTGCGTCTGTAACCAGACAAATAATCAGAAATCAAGTTTAGACTATTACTCTCCACTGGAGAACGCTAGTGTGTTTCTAAGACAGAGCAATGAACGTCGCGAAGGAAATGACGCGACCAACACACGTCATAAATAGTCACATGACGCGCGCCATGACGCGCAAATTACGCGCGGTCATTTTGACCGCCCATGGTCGTTTTAGGTAACTCTTATCGTAACTGTTTCTGTGCAAATGATCGAAAACTCATTTTAATGCAAATATAGACAATTTTAGGAGCATTCAGGGTGTTGCAGATCTTTATCTCCACCCCCCCACCCCACAAAGTTATTTAAATTTGAAAATCCAAAACTGTCAATATGACGGCCTTGGTCGTTCTAGCTATAGTGTGCCAAATGCCCTTACAAGCCATAAGGACCTAAACCAAAATTGTTCTTTTTTTTAAATGATGATCTCTGCAAGTTTTGCTGAGACGACATTTAGTTTTAAGAAATCAATTAATGCATGCGTCGTACTGCAAACACACGTGGGATTACTCGTTACTATGGATACTCAATGTAAAAATGGATAATGTAAATAAGGTTAGCCTTTCACTCCGTTGGAGTTACTAGCTGTCGTCTTGTATTTGGGCCACTTTGTCCTCTCAAACTTCTCTCTTGTCTCTGCAGAGGCTCCTTCCTCGTCTGTATTCCTGTAAAGCGCCGTCCTACTTTACCCCCAAGGCATCGGGCTGAAAACATCAAAAGGTGTGTTGAGAAAAAAATCATTTAACTTGCTCTCAGTTTTTTGTATTAAAAAATTGTGTTACCGCAGCTGATTTTTTATTATCTCAGGAATAGAAAAATAGAAGAATGGAGGTGTGAAAAATAGAACTTTCTTTGTGTGGAAGAAAATGATAATACTTTGCTGTAAGAGCCAAAACCAAATCTTAAGCAAAGTTGACGAAACAAAATCTAATATTGTGTGTGTGTGTGTGTGTGTGTGTGTGTGTGTGTGTGTGTGTACGCGCGCGCGCGCGTTTGGACGTGTAATGTACATGTATTTGGATGTGTGCATTTCTGCATGTATGATTTTGTGTGTTTATATCAGCATCTCTTCGGTCCCTCCTTCTTGTCAGCCTTGGCTTTATAAAATGTTTTAAGTTCATTTGCAGTAGAGTTTTGCAGCTTGACCGCGATGTTAAATGATTCTAAGACAACACATGGATGTATGCACGCCGCCATATACTTGACAACATGATGACGTCACTACACATGATTACAACATGAAGGATTTCAATTTTTCGTTTGTGTCTTCTGTGTCTGTACTTGCTGTGTTCCGCAAAACCCTCACTATGCACACATTTGTACTCTGGAGTAATTCATGTCGGCGAGATATCCATCGTCCTTGGTAATCCCAGAAGTCTTCCGAAGATGAGCTTCTACTTTCCCGTCCTGTCAACCATGAGACAGAGTGCCACAAAGCCACCTGTCAGCGGGCCGTTAAGAGGAGCACCAGGCTGACCAAGGACTGACCGGGAGCATCTGTGCGAGTGTTTGCGTCTAATACGCTAATGAGAGCTGTCAAGCTGTCACATCACTCTGCTGCCCCCAGGCACCAACAATGGCACCTTCAATTTGGCTCTCTTGAGAGACATCGCCTCGCATGGAGACAAAGAGAACAGCCATGTGCCAACTCTAGTATGTTCACAGACAAGTAGAAAGGCAGAGCAAGCTGTTTCATGACATACGCACGCACGCACACACACACACACACACACACACACACACACACACGCACACACGCACGCACGCATGCACGCACACACTTATACACGATCACGTGCAAGTACACATACATGCGCGTGCGCACAGACTTACGCACGCACACACGCACACGTATACACGAACGCGCGCGCACACGCATACATGCACACACATGTATACACAAAAGCGTGCACACATGCATACATGCACACACGCATGCATGCATACACATACTTATACACTCACGCACGCATGCATGCACGTACACACATATATGTATATACGATCACGTGCAAGCACACATGCACGCATGCACGCACACGTATACACGCACGTGCACACATGTATACACGTACACATGCAATCACACATATATGCGAGCACACACACTTCTACACGAACACGCGCACGCACACACACACAGTGGGAGAGAGAAAGAGAGCGAGGGAAAACAGTTCTGCTCGGTTTTAATGGATGGAGCTTTATCAGCTGAACCAGCAGCAGCCCCTCACGTAAATTTCTGTTCCTCTGACTGTCCACAGGGGTCAGTATTGCTCAGTCATTGTAACGGAATTGACCCGCCATTTAAACAGAATTAGACAAGTCTACAAAGAGCTAAAATCTGTGGGAAAGACAACTTCTTGATTTCCCACTGCAAATGTAACGTGAGCATTCCTGGTCGATGCCGTGTGGCGTGTCAACGGGCAAGTTGTTCAACCATTATGGCGGCAATGTGCCACACCATGAACATGGCACTGCATAAATGTCAACAAGCAGACTACATGAGAGAGCTTCAAGCACTCATTCAGCCTGTCAAACATTCATCCAGCTGGCTGCCTTCCCTAAGCGAATCATGTCGTGCCTCGACCTTGTCCCGTACAAGCCACATCCTCTGTGCAGAATACTGTCTTCTGTCCGTGCTCTCGACAAGTTGTCTTTGAATCTCAATAATCATCCACAGAATCAGTTAAACGCAAAAGAAAATCAGTCAACCTCAACATAGATTACAGTCTATTTTCAGGTGACAGTATTGTGTACATGTGTGCACAGTGTATTTGCATTCTCAACATGCGGTTCAGGTCCAAGACTAAGCTACCAACCCTGTACCACAAGCAGTAAACTATATATACTTCCAGCAGGGCCTGATGGCACTGTTTGTTGTGAGTACCTGGCAGGTAGCGGATGCCCAAATCCTACATTATGTTACAACAGATTGCATTGGCAGAGACAGAGCAGACAGGTGACAACTGGCCAGGTGATGACCCCTGCTGATGGATGTGGCAGCCATGACCGTGGGGATAAGTAGCACGCCATGGCTGTCTGCATCGCGCCAGATGCTCTCAGAGCTCCCCTCTACTTGTCCAGGGGCACAACACTAAGGGATATCCCTCAGTGGGGGGAACCCCCCCCTCACATTTCATTTGGATGGGATTCACATAAGCATTGGTTATAGAACAAATGTGTTTGTTCTACCACACTGTCTTTGCACTAAGAAGAAGAAGAAAGCCACTTTATTCTGGTCATTGTGCTGGTTGCAATGAAATGTGTTGTCTGCATTTAACCCATCCTATTGTATAGGAGCAGTGGGCAGCTGCAGCACCCAGGGAACCAACTCCAGTTCTTCTTTCCATTGCCTTGCTCAGGGGCACAGGCAGGAGTATTAACCCTAACATGCGTGTCTTTTTGAGGGTGGGAGGAAACCCACCGCAGACATGGGGAGAACATGCAAACGCCACACAGAAAGGACCTGGGACGGCCTGGGGTTCGAACCCAGCACCTCGTTGCCGTGAGGTAACTGTGCATAGATGAGAACGAATTGACTCACCAAGTGTGGATCCTGATTACATGGTGTTGTAGACACAAAATAAAGACAGGGTGGAATGAAATGTGAATTATTCAAAAGAATCAACTGATGTTGGGTAAGTGGGAAATTAACCTAATCACTCGTTGCCTCCAATGAAGCTTTGCATGAGATACAATATACTGAGTGGTTGTGCTAAAGCCTAATAATGACTGATTAGCTCAAACATTAGGAAATTGTTTTTCTCAATCCCTTTCATTTGATAGGCCGGGAGCTCACAATGAATCACTGCGATTTTAAGCGTTTTCAGTGTGTTTTTTTATTGGAAGGGATTATGTGTTTGGTTGGCTGTGTGTGTGTGTGTGTGTGTGTGTGTGTGTGTGTGTGTGTGTGTGTGCGCGCGCGCGCGTACGTGCTGTAGCATAGTGAGGGGGGGGGGGTCAGCCAAGGGGGTGGCTGGCCCGGGCCCGTGCTTCTCTCCGATTACAAAGGGGCCCAGTCTGCCTGACTGACCACGAGTTTTTGTTGTGTAGGTGACTATTGTGAATAAGGGTTGTGTGTCTTGATATCAGCAAAAGGTAAAAGGTCCGACACAGACCCCGTTTGGGTCTTCTGCCGCGGAGAGACGAGCCCCCACCGTTGCCAAGGGGTTCTCCGCCACCAGAGGGGGCACTGTGGCCTGTTGGCATTGCCGTTTGTTCCACCCCCGTAGTACCCCCTGAATTGGGCCCCAAATCTGAGTCGACTTGGCTGCTGGGAGTTTTAGAAGCTAGCAGCCTGTCTGCTGTAGCTCTGTTTTTCGCAGCAATGAAGGTGTGAAGAAAAAAAAAGGTCCAGATCAGAGCCTTTCTGAAATCAGTTTAAAGAGACAATGTGATATCATTACCGAGCTCTCTCTCTCTCTCTCTCTCTCTCTCTCTCTCTCTCTCTCTCTCTCTCTCTCTCTCTCTCTCTCTCTCTCTCTCTCTCTCTCTCTCTCTCTCTCTCTCTCTCTCTCTCTCTCTCTCTCTCTGTATCCTCTCTCTCTCTCTCTCTCTCTCTCTGTATCTCTCTGTATCTCTCTCTCTCTCTGTATCTCTCTCTCTCTGTGCTTGTGTGCATAAGTGCATCTTCTTCGTCTACTTGGTGTTTATTGGCGGTTGGCAAACAACGGACTGGTCATATGTGCGTCACTGGATAGAACGTGACCTCTTTGAAGTGTAGGCGCATGCGTGGTGTCTCTTTGACTTGTGTAGCGTGTAAGCTAGCTAGGCGTGCTCTGTCTGTGTTGACTAAAATGGGGGAAAAGTACAAGTCGAGCGCACTAAAGTGTAAGGAGCAGGAACAGAGGAAGAATCTTGTGGCCTCGTGTGTTCCGCTCACGAACTTGGTTCGAGTTCGGCGTGTTCACGCGTGTTGGGAGTTACTGGACATTTCATGTAGGCTACAACGGATTCCATGTCATTTTTGCTGGGTTGGATTCAGACTGACAGCCGCCGGATGAAAACATCATTGGTAAGTTGTTTCATATTCGTTATTTGTGATGACATAGGCTTGTCGTAGATCAGGGGTTCTCAAACTTGTCACTCAAAGGTCCGCATCTGATTTTTATTCAGGGTCAGAGGTCCGGAACGGTTGGTGATAACAAAATAACATTTAATCAGCTCACTTGTAACTTTTAAGCAACATACATTCAAGTTCAAGAAAGTCAAGATAGTCAAAATAAATTCATGCCAAGTGGGAGAAGTGGCATTGCTTGCCTGCAATCAGTTGCGTGAACCTGTGACTGCCCGGCCCGGTATCACGGCAGTTCGTGAAATAGTCACCATATTTAATCTATCGATTCGTGTACACGGACACGAATTTACCATTTTTTTCACGAAGCTCAGCACGACTTTCAAACTCGCTGAGGATCATGGGTAGGCTAACGTAGCCTTCCGCTATTGAAACCGGCCAAAACAAGCTTGATTTCTCAGAACCGAAGGAGAAATAATGAAAACGGAATGGGCGTAACATTAGCCTGTCATATCGTTGAGGTATCAAGGACACTTAAGTGGTTTTGTGTTGAGAAACGTTAAAGATGGCTTTAAAATCCATAGGTCGATCCTTCCCGGCCCTAACCTATACGGCTTCTGCGCTCCTGAGTCCCGATTGGTGCCATGACACGAAAAACGTGTCATAGTCACGAATCGTGATACCGCTGACCCGATGGGCGGACTAATAACAAAGTATCGATACTCCGATACTGAGGGTTAGGGTTGAGAATCGATCCTCATCTTAAAATCGATACCAGGTGCTGTCTTTAACTAGTGATTGGATATTTATACATGCAATATATATTTTTACTTTTTATTTTGCTTTTTTTTAAATCGTTGTTTATGATAGGGACTACTTTTCCTTCAGCCTTCTCCGCTCCGCTCGTTTTTAAAAATTAAAACAAAATAGACAAGTCTGAACTCTGGTAGTTTATTTAATATTAATGCCAAGGCTTTCAGATTTAACTTTTTGGTGTCTGCGTTTACCAATTTTCACTCTAGAAATCACAAATATCTTCTGCTTTTGTGTGCACAAGAAAACTTTTTAAAGTATCGACATCAGTATCGGGATACCAGCCTTAGTATTACTTGGTGTCGAAAAGAAAATCAGTGGTATCGCGCATCCCTAATTGCCAGCCAGAGACACTGATCCAAATGTTCATCAAGAAGACCCGCCCTCCTCTGCCTCTGATTGGCTCTGACCCTAACGAAACCCCACGTGCCGGTTGGGTACTCGTTACTGTCATTTATGGTAGTTTCTCTCCTCTGCTCTCTGTGTTTCAGTGAGGGAGGGGCTTAGCCGCGCGCGCGCGCGCGCACACACACACACACACACACACACACACACAGCAGAGGAGGGACAGTAAACCGGGTGAAGTGAAGACAACGTCACTCAAGTTGACAACAACTACACTCGTTATGTTACCGTAAGTGCAGTAAAAGCTTCTCGCCACCCCCAAAGCAAATTGTCCGGTGTAACATTAATGTGTGAACTCGGCAGCAACAACACACAAAATAAAAAAAAACAAAAAGTTACACTTCATAACGTAACACGAGGTATGGGCTGGGTCCGGACTGACTTGCCCTTCAGTTCGGATGCGGCCCGAGGTCCGGCCTTTGAGAAGTCCTTCCAGAGATGCTGGCTACCTGGCCTTTTTCAAACATAGCGTTGCGTGTTGCTGCTTGTTGTAGACCACCGTGTCTGCTGTGTTGTTGTGTTAATGGCAGGCCACACATTGCTTGCACACTTGCAGTTTGTTGTGGTGTGTGGCGTGTGATTATGTGGGTTGATTGTGTAGTCTATATGGCTGTGGCTGTATGGGCTTCCAAACATCACTGAATGTCAAACTGTGTATTCATTTGCCTCCCATGCTTGGTCGCCTGCCCCGCTAGTTTGATTTACCTCATTTTGTTTGCTGAGGTTTGGGCAAATGATGGATAAAATCCACTGCACCGCCCATTCTGAAACAGGCCATCAGCAGCTGTGCTGTTGTATCAGCGGGTCACTGTTTAATGATAAGTCCGTGGCGCTGTCCATGGTGCTGAAACAGCACCGCTCGTTGTAATCTGCATTTCTCTCCGTCCAGTCCAGCCCTTCCGTCTCCGCAAACTTCCCCTCGGATCAGTCGTGCATCTCCATACAGCCTAAAGGCCCGCTACAGGTCCTCGCCCCCTCTGTAATGAGCCATCGGCTGCCGACCTGTGTGTGTGTGTGTGTGTGTGTGTGTGTGTGTGTGTGTGTGTGTGTGTGTATACGCACTTCTCCTGGATCGCCACCTTGCCATGCTGGAGAAGCTTGCATGTACTAATGATCCCAAGAGTTATGCCGTCCAGAGCTTGGCTCCTGGTAGGGTCACCCAAGGCGGACAGGTCGGTGGGGGGGGGGGGGGGGCTCCAGACAAAGCGTGATCCATCAAAGACATCAACAGCGGAACTGGCGGAAGATGTCTCCAGGTCACAACTGCAGTGAAGGCGGATGAAGGCTGCAACAGAGGGTGGTCCCCAATTGTCTTGGTTCTTTATGCCATTGGACTTTGGCCGCCTCCTGCCAAGAACCGTGTGGTGGCTGCAGGCGCATCATCCACTCCATGTAAAAGGCTGTCACGTGCAGGCGTCCTCCCATTATGCAGCTCCAGGATCAGCCTCTACCCCCACCTGAGGACCCTGAGGGACCCAGAGAGAGGATGGTCATACTCGACCCCAAGTGACTGATGATGATGATGTGTGTGTGTGTGTGTGTGGGTGGGGTGGGGTGGGGGGTCAGCCAGGTGCCTCTATCAATTAACTGCCGTTAAATTCTTTTATGCTCTCGAAGGCATTTGCATACTTTTTAAGATAACTTTTTTTAATTAATTCAACTGCAATTCAAACTACTATCTCACCTAATCCTTACAGATGTAACATAATACCTGCAGTCTTCAGTGTACTTAAGACCACTTGTTTGTTTACTAAACGTGATATTTTTATTCAGTTTTTGACATGCGCCAGGTTGAGATGTAACGATGCAGTCAGTATATAAATATATAATGCAACGAGAGAATAAGCTTTACATAACAGAGGATCCATATTATTCCTGTGATGATGGGCAAATCAAACAATAAATAAGGACGAGTAAACAAGCTGCTAATGTAAGAACCACGCAACAACCAATTTAGCTTTGCTCAAAAACGATTGAAAATGGAAGATAATGTAATTGTTCCTTCCGTAGTTTACAGCGACTAGTCGGTAAACATTTTGCACAGGACTTTGGACCCGTATAGAATGCTAATCCATATGGGCATTTCCTCCTTTCAAGTAAATAAGTAATTCATACATCTCCTCCACCACAGCTAAATGAGTCTTCAAGGTTTGGTTGGGCATTGAAAGCTGAAGCTACAAGCCGACTACCTCACTTATGGTACAAAAATAGATCCTCTTTCATGTGCATGTCTGAAATCAATAAATCATAGAAGGTCTTTCCAGCTACCATTCTGCACCGCATAGGATGAACAGCATGCTGCATGCTCGTTTTGGCACATACATTAAACTGTTTACTGATATTGCTATTAAGGCAATCTCACCGGCTCCTTATTTAAAGAAATTCACAGAATAAAATAAAATTCTCTTTTTTTTCTTTGATTTTCTCCCCATTGTACTTGGCCACTCTTCCGAGCCATCTGGGTCCCTGCTCCACCCCCGTCTGCTGATCCGGGGAGGGCTGCAGACTACCACATGCCTCCTCCAATACATGTGGAGTTGCCAGTCGCTTCTTTTCACCTGACAGTGAGGAGTTTCGCCAGGGGGGAGTTAGCGCGTAGGAAGGCCATGCTATTCCCCCCAGTTCCCACCCCCCGATCAGGAGCCCCGACCAACCAGAGGAGGCGCTAGTGCAGTGACCAGGACACATACCCACATCTGGCTCCCCACCCGCAGACACGGCCAATTGCATCTGTAGGGATGCCCGACCAAGCTGGAGGTAACACGGGGGGGGGGGGGGATTTGAACCGGTGATCCCTGTGTTGGTAGGCAACGGAATAGACCGCCACTGCACCCGGACGCCCAAGTTCTTTTTTTACAGATCAGACCAGAGGCACTTTTCTGGGAGAAGAAAACTCTTTCATGCACACTCTCATCCCAGTCTATCAGCTACTGATACTGATGATGAGCTTTTGACCCTCTGTTGATACAAGCAGCTTTCTGATGGATTCATGGACGATTTGCAGTACATACCTTAATAAAAGCCTCCGTTATTAAAGCTAAAACAAAATTCATTATACTTTATAAGTGAAAATGAGATGCAGGTTAAGCAATTTTAATGGCCAATGCAGAGGCAAAGAGCCAGTTGATGTGAAATGGCGAATGGAGTGTTTACATGCATGCAGGGCACAGTGTGCAAAACCAGCAGCACGGCATAGTAATGCCCCATACATGTGATAATGCACTGCAAGGACCACTTGGTGTTAACACCAACTGTATCAGAAGCCAATAATTGAGCACATTTAAAAACACCTTCTGGGGCGTCCGGGTGCGTGGTGGTCTATTCTGTTGTCTACCACCACGGGGATAGGCGGTTCGAATCCCCGCATTACCTCCGGCTTGGTCAGGCATCCCTACAGACACATTGGCCGTGTCTGCGGGTGGGAAGCCAGATGTGGGTATGTATCCTGGTCGCTGCACTAGCGAGCCTCCTCTGGTTGTCAGGGCTCCCTGTTCGGGGGGGTGGGGAGGGGTAACTGGGGGGGGGGGTAGCGTGAGCCTCCCATGTGCTATGCTCGCTTGGTGAAACTCCTCACTGTTAGGTGAAAAGAAGTGGCTGCGACTCCACATGTATCGGAGGAGGCATGTGGTAGTCTGCAGCCCTCCCCCGGATCAGCAGAGGGGGGGGGTGGAGCAGAGATTGAGACAGCTCGGAAGAGTGGGGTAAGCGCCTAGCATGGCTGGATACAATTGGGGGGGGGGGTAAAAAAAACCTTCTATAATTGAGATGATTGATAAAAGGAAAAATGAGTTTGGGTTTGACATTAACCTGGAGAGTTTTCTCGAGATTGGAAATTTTGACCTGGTTCTCTCCTCCTTCCAATGCCAGGAGCCAGAACTGAAGGAGGAGCAGGGAAAATATTGGGTTTTATGGTAAATTTGAAGCCAAGAACCACTGACATTGACAGGCTGATTGGTAGCCAGAGGGCTGGTGGACCTGGTTTCACAGACCCTTAACCGTCACTGATATCTCAAGAGTAGGTATGTGTGCATGTGTGTGTGTGTGTGTGTGTGTGTGTGTGTGTGTGTGTGTGTGTGTGTGCGTGCGTGTGTGTGAGTGTGGTGTATGTATGTGTGCGTATGCATATGTATGCGCATGCAGCATGCACGTGTGTATGTGTGCAGGCTTGTGTGTGTGTTGTGTGTGTGTGTGTGTGTGTGTGTGTGTGTGTGTGTGTGTGTGTGTGTGTTTTGTAGGGGGAATAATGGTGGCGTGGGCCCGTAAGATATTTCAGATTTCAGTATGCTGGGAAGTGACAGATCTTTTTATTCTGCCAGAGCTCAGCCTATTTATCTGGGCAGGAGAGGGGGAAGTGAGTGGTGTAGTGAAACACAGGTGGAGCTGTCACATAGCTGATTTGGCACTGATTTGGATCCTCCTCCCTTGTTCAGCTTGATTCGGAGCGGTTGGGCCACCTGACATACGGCTAGGGACAGGTGCATGGGAGACAATGAGGTTGAAAAACAACTTTGATTGGTTTTTTAGTACACTCTGATGATGCTCAGTTGACATTTTAAAATTCTTCCCCTGAAATATATCGGCACCGGCTCAGTTTATTTCTTTTGTACGACTGAAGGCAGAGGGTATTTTACAAACGGAGCGTGGAGAGCTTTGCAGTTAGTCGGTGAAACTTCAAGTGAACTAAACATTGATTGCTGGAACGTATGCAGGCAGAATTTGCAATTAAACTTAAGATGCTGCAATTTGTTAGCCGTGTTACTGACAGATTAAAAAAGAAAGAAAAAAAATCCGTACCATCATGCAAATGTAATACTTGATCAATGTGTAAAGGCGGAAGACACACGGCAAATGGTTCCAGCTGTAACAGCTTACTTCAAAGAGGTCAGCATTGTTGTAATAAAAGCCGGCATAATATTCATTATTATGCTCATAAATATCCCCTTGATTTCCCCTTGCTCAAGATAAACTAGTGGAGTCACTGCTGCACGAGGGAGTCAGAGTGGGGGAGTCGGAGTGAGGGAGTAAGGAAGAAGCATGGTGGTTCAGCGGTTTCCTGCCTGTTATTGCCATGTTGTAATGGCTGGAATTACATTAGTACGTACTCTCACTGCTGGAAACTCAATCATGCTGCATGCACTATCAGAACTCTGACCCCGAAAGGGGTAAGGGATGTTTTGTTTTTTTTGCGAAAAAAGAAGTCCCAGCCCCCACTCATTTTCTCATTTGGTTCATCTGTCAGAAGCACTTTACTGAAATCATGACCAAAATGGAAAGCAGCAACAACACTTTCAGATTTATTATGAAATTTAACCACAGTGATGCGTGTAAAGTTTGTAAAGTATGAGCTTTACCCGTCCTTCTTGCCCCAAAACTGTTACAACAAAAGTGTACTAAGAGCTTACTCCAGTTCACTAAAATATACAGTAACACATACTCAATAACACTATAAATAATGCTTTAGGTGTTGAAGAAGATTAGTTTATGGTTTATGCATATTAGATATACAACCCAACTCTATTATTTAGTTACTATAGTTGGTCAGGTCCATACAGTACTCTACATAGTATACATATTTCCGCTTCTGGTGTGGAAGATGGTGGCGTGAATTCACGTTTGTGGCGGCCTCACCCAGTGCCATCCATGCAGTGTCTTTGTCCACGTCTGCGTTTTAAGTTTTGTCTTCGTTTGATGGCCGGGAGAGCTGGTGCTGGATCAGCTGGGGGGGCCTGGTCTGATGCATCTGGTGAGCCCAAGGACCGTGGCCCTGCCTGGAGATGCACCCGAGGAGGAAGCACCCAGGGCGGTCTGACAGGACACGGAAGCGGGGCAGGCTAAGCTAACTGCTAGCCCATGCAGACTGGCAGTTCCAACAGTCATCGTGACTGACATTAGTTCCCTTGGACAGTGATTTTTTTTTAAATTTTATTTTTTTTAGTTTGGATATATGTGTTAAGAAGATGCAGAAGACAGAAGAAATGGAAATGGATGATCCGCTGTGGCGACCCCTAATGGGAGCAGCCAAAAGTAGTAGTAGAGGATATACTATGTGTTAGTTTTAGATATATGAGTTAGTTAGTATGTGTGTTCTTGAAGTTCTTGTAGTTTTGGATATGGGATTTTGTCTTTGTGTTGCACTGCTGTGTGCTGGGGGAAACGATATTTCGTTCATGTCGTGTACTTCCATACATGAAATGAAATGACAGTGTTCTGATATACATATACATATACGTATGGTTAGCTCAGTTAATTCTGTATCACAGAATGAGAGAAGTCCTACCCATAGTACAGTTAATACTGTCAACATTACAGTCGATGACGAGAGCCCTCCAACAGCATATACTTCTCTGATGCCTCCTTACTCCTCTTGTCCACCTGCAGTCCCCTTTTAAAGTCTTTGGCAAATGGTTCAGGTGGCTCCACGGGATCACTTCTTTCACCCCTGACCGCTGTGGGAGTACTGAGAATTTCCATAAAAGGACCCTTTTGTCGTGGTTCTCTCCACTTTCGTTTGAAGACCTTCACATACACCAGGGGCCTCATGTGTCAATCGTTACTATGGGCAAATTTGTTCTTACACGCCCATGGAATTTTTTAGCCCTCCAGATTGTCTGACAGTCGGTAGAAAAGCATGATGGTTAGTTGTAATTCCTTCCTCCTAACATCTATTGTCTACCTCTGCAACGAGCCATCACACAGGCCTGCAAAGACATCAGTGTTAGCCAATCAGAGTCTAAATTCAGGGGTTACCCAGGTTCTACACTGGTCTCTGAGACGAACTTCAGGGCTAAAAAAATCCCATGGGTGCGTAAGAACAAATTTGCCCATAGTAACGATTGATACAAGAGGCCTCAAGTCTCCAGGCAGCACCTGTTTGCCCTGAGACTCCACTGGTGGCCCCTGTGCTTGTTGTACCTGCGAATACATAGATCTCACAGCTCTGGTTAGACCTTTCAAATATTCACCCATTTCTTCTGCGGTGTTTTAACGGCATTATATGAATACTGTTGTACAAGTGGCTTGTCCCAGATGTCATTGGGCTTTCTTTTGCTCAATGCATGCCGGGATAGGCTCCAGCCCCCCGTTAACCCTGATCAGGATTAAGCCGGTATAGACGATGGATGGATGGGATACAAGTGTGTAGAACAAACTCCAGACCCAGAAATGTAAGTAGACAAAAAAAGGCAACATTGATTCGGTGGTATTTTGTTAGATCTATCCTGCTTTTCCACATAAAGTCATCTTTCAAGTGTTCATTTGCCAAGGCTTTTCTCCGTCTTCAAGGCCTGATGGATTGCTGACCTTTATCAGTGACTTTCTAATACATTACCCCTGCTCTGCCACTGCAGATGTGTGCTGCCTCTATTCAAACCAAGGGGACCTTCAGAGAAGGGACACGGGGGTACTCAGGCATTTAGCCACTGTAGGCAGTGTGGTGCTTGACTGGGAAAGACACAAATATTTGATGAGTCCTCTGCCAAGCACTGCATTAAAGATGCAGCACTGCGTCCGACACTCACAAACTCTTCACTAGCCTAAGGCTAAGTTTATTCTGAGTAGACTGTGGTCAGCGAACACAAAAGCAAAAGTTGAAATGCATTTTAACTTCGACAGAACAATGATGTACAAGTCAGAACAATACCAAAGCAAGGAAAAAGTGCAGTAAAGAATGCATTGACACCAAGTTGAAACGGAAATGTCAGTGCTAACAGTTTGTTGCATGTTAACAGATGCACATTTGCTTGAACTATACAGTGATGTGACACTGTGCAAATGATTACTTATCGTTCAACTTGGGTCGAATTTGCTCATGAAATAAGAGGCCCAAGGCTATGTATGTTTACCCACATCATTCAAATCATGAAACACACGTTTCTGTGTGCCTGGTTCTTACCTAATATAGTATGTATTAGTTGACTAGTGAGGCATCAAACTATGATATGGTACCACCATTATATAACAAATTAGGTGGTCTTTACTGACTTCGTTAAAGCTCATTTACTTGGGCATCCGGGTAGTATAGCGGTCTATTCCATTACCTACCAACACGGGGATCACCAGTTCGAATCCCTGTGTTACCTCTAGCTTGGTTGGGTGTCCCTACAGACACAATTCGCTGTGTCTGCGGTTGGGAAACCGGATGTGGGTGTGTGTCCTGGTCGCTGCAATAATCCTCTTGTCGGTCGGGGCACCTGTTTCGGGGGGGGGGGCAACAGGGGGGAATAGCGTGATCCTCCCACTCGCAAAACTCCTCACTGTCAGGTGAAAAGAAGAGGTTGGCGGCTCTACATGTATCGAAGGAGGCATGTGGTAGTCTGCAGCCCTCCCCAGATCAGCAGAGGGGGTGGAGCAGCAACTGGGATGGCTCAGAAGAGTGAGGTAATTGGACGGGTAAAGGGGGGGAAAAAAGCTTATTTACTTTTGGGTGCTCTGATGCTCTTTGATAGGTAAGCCGCTGAGTATGCTGCCATAGGTGACGTGTAATCATCTGAGGAGTAAACAATAAACAAACCAAACGAGTACTAAACCCCCCAAAAAGGGGGGAAAAAAAGATTGTGCATCTTGAAAAATGTTGTCTCACTGTCTTGTCATTAAAGAGTAACTAAACCCTAGACCACTTTAGTGAGTTTGCTGACATCTACAGGTTAACCATGTAAAGGTTAAAAACATGTCAGGCTGGTCTTGGTACTCTGTGGTGTTAGCATAGCAGGATAAAGAGCTGCAGCTTATAAAACTGTAAATGTAACTGTTTGCTTTAGGTGTGCCAGCACGTCTATCAGCACTGACCGTCAGTAGCCAGCAATAACTGTTATCAAAATTACCATCAGTGCTGGTCCTTTGGCACGCCAACAACCAACAGACCCATTATTAATGTTATTAGCTGCAGCTTTGCTTAGCCTGCTATACCAACACCACATAGTACCAAGACCAGCCTGCCATGTTTTTAGCCTTTACATGCTTTTTCAACCTGTAGATGTCAGCAAATCATGAAAATGGTCCAGGGTTTAGATACTTCAGCTACTTATGTCAGCATAGTTAGAACTGAATCAGTTTTTTTTGCGTGGAGGACATAAGCCGACCTGCTAAGCCCAGGGTGATATAATAAGCTAGGGAATCAGTGAGAATGAGGGTTCTGGAAGCATCTTCAGATGGGGGAAAAAAAAGGAAAAGAACAAACCAAGACTGCCGTGTAAGGATGTGTGTGTGGGGGGGGGGTCTCAAAATAGACAGGAGGGAACGGAGGAAATCCACAAGCATTTTCAGAACCTGTACTGTATTTCATTTCACACAATTATGCCCAGCCATTTATGTGCTGTTACATCCATTGAAAATCCATCCCCGCGTTAATGGAATTATAATGATGTAGTGTATGCCATGGCACCTAATCAAATGGAATTGATTTAAGTTCCTTTTTGGCCCAGGGCCCTTGAGCAGCTTGTGTCTTCTCCCCTCTCTGAGACTCACTGGCTGAAGGTACTGACTTAAGAGGATGGGTGATATGTGCTAACCTGCGTGTGTGTGTGTGTGTGTGTGTGTGTGTGTGTGTGTGTGTGTGTGTGTGTGTGTGTGTGTGTGTGTGTGTGTGTGTGTACCATGTTTTTCTATCCTAATGGGGACATTTGGTCCCCATTAGCATAGAAAAACCAGAAACCACCTAACTTGTGGGGCCATTTTATGGGGCCCCACAAGTAAAAGGGTCTATTTTAGGGTTAGGACATGGTTTTAGGGTTAAGGTTAGAATGAGGGTTAGGGTTACGCATGTAGTTTGCGTGGTTAAGGTTAGGGCTAGGAAATGAATGTAGTCAATGAGGGGGGCCCCACAAGTATAGTTTTGCGAGAGTGTGTGTGTGTGTGTGTGTGTGTGTGTGTGTGTGTGTGTGTGTGTGTGTGTGTGTTTGTGTAAAGCTGAGGCCTGTTTGCTATATTTTTTTCTCAGCCATCACCAGTCTATGGCTTTGAGAAAGATCACATTCTTTTCAAGTTCCAAGTTCTGTTTGATCTCTGTGGGTATATGTGTGTGTGTGTGTGTGTGAGAGAGAGAGAGAGAGAGAGAGAGTTTGTGTGTGAGGGAGGGATAGAGGGAGAGCGTGTGTGTGTGTGTGAGAGAGAGAGAGAGAGAGAGAGAGAGAGAGAGAGAGAGAGAGAGAGAGAGAGAGAGAGAGAGAGAGAGAGAGAGAGAGAGAGAGAGAGAGAGAGAGAGAGAGAGAGAGAGAGAGAGAGAGAGAGAGAGAGAGTATACGTATTCTGTGTATGGTGTATGTCTATAAGTAGAACATGCTGGTTGGAAGTATGTTGTCTCAGTCATGAACAGAGGGGGCAGTGACGGGTCTACTGACACATCACCAGAGATGACTGGCTGAAATGGGAGCTTAATATAGGTTAATATGGACCCTTATCGTTGTACTATACTGTACATGGCATGCTGTTTTCCTCCTCGTTGAGTTGTTCTGCTGCCTTATGACCTGGTAATCCCCATTAACTCCCTCAGTGACAAGAAAACAAGGAAAAATTAATTATTATTGCATATTCAAAATTTTGCCCAGCAAAAAAACCCCTGAAATCAAACACATAATTTACAACAGTGCATATACTTCCTACTTAGTCACTTTAGCAAAGCTTCTATAAAACACACAGACCAATAAAGGTCAGTCTGATTATAAAGAAAGTATTTGTCCACGTCTCTGTGTCGACATCCTCTTTTGCAATGAAGGAAAAGAAAAAAAAACCTGCCTGCAGTTTGTGCCCTACATTGAAAAATGAAAATGATGACTTCAGTGCTTTCTGGTCCTCTTGCAAAGGGGCTTAGCCGCATAGTACTCTACTCATAATACACCCTTAGCTGTGCAGACCTGCTAAGGGGAACCAATGCAGCCTGAGCAAAGTTTAGGTATCGAACACTAAACCCAACTCACCCCATCTGTGTTTCATGACATCAACATTTCTCACGCAACTGCTGTGTAGCACTATACAAAGATTGCACTGAAACATCCATTCATTCATCCGTTATCCACACCGCTTATCCTGCTCTCAGGGCCGTGGGGATGCTGGAGCCTATCCCAGCAGTCATTGGGCAGCAGGCGGGGAGACACCCTGGACAACACAGGCCCGGCACACAAACACACTCACACTTAGGGACAATTTAGCATGGCCGATTCACCTGACCTACATGTCTTTGGGCTGTGGGAGGAAACCCACACAGACACGGGGAGAACATGCAAACTCCACACAGAGGACGACCCCCAAGGTTGAACTACCGTGGGGCTCGAACCCAGGACCTTCTTGCTGCAAGGTGACCATGCTAACCACTGTGCCAGCGTGCCACCCATTGCATTTGAAAAAAAAAAGCAGTGCTGCCTATCTTAATAAACTGGCTCTGAAACGCCGAAAGAGGAGAAGTAGTTATCCGTCAAGGATGCGCGCAAATAATGCCCTTGAAAAAAACACAGGTAAACATATAAATGGGGGGCGCAGTATAAGTACACACTCCAGTTAGACGCTATTTGAGAGATGAATGGGAAACGGTATAAGGACGAACAACCCTAAATAATGTCGTGAGTGTTTCGGAACGGAATTGAACGGGATCTGCAAAGCGCGCAGGCGGATGAATCAGACCGACTGAATAAGCGGCTGATGAATGCGGGGCCGAGGCCGGGAAGGCGCGCGCACATATTCTGAACAAATTGTACCGTTGATGGGCGGCAATTTTTATTTTATCCCCCCCTTCCCCCCCGGCACATTCACCTAAGCTTGATTTCTTAGGGGTTGCACGCGGTCGGATTCGGCGCTGATCTTCTCGGGAGATGCTGAATCGGGTAAAGGGACCGGCTCACCGTTAAAAACCTGTCCTGTCTTCCCCCCACCCTGCACTCCCAAAGCACACAGCCAATTGTGTATGACAAATAGAGAACATTTTGCAATGTCCTTTAGCAAGCTTGTGCAAAATTAGCTTCCTCTGCCTCTCTCTCCTGTCTTCCTATCGCGGGAGCCCATGTCTCCCATTTCCTGCACGCCTTGCAAACACAAAAGGGAAGAAGTGGCATTTATTAGGGCAGGGTTTATTTGTATTCCGTCGCTCCCCTCACTATATGTCAGCTTTTATGAACTCACTCAAGCGCAACATTAAAGAAGCTCATTCTTTATTAATCCTCACAATGACAATTCAAAGCATCCGACACGCCGACTTCGTTACGTGTGTGTCTGCACTTCCTGCGGTAAGAAATCAGGTTACCGTCATTATTTTTTAAAACATCGGTTGGTGGTTGTTGGGGTGTGGAAAAGTTTTTCACCCATCTGTGCTCTCAGCGTTTCCAAACAGGTATGCAGACACACCCAGAGAGGCCAGTTGGGCCTGGAAATAATGTTTTATTACGGTTAATATGAAGAAGAACACACCGCTGGTTAGCAGCTCAGCCTCCACTCTGTTATGAGCCAACTGCAGACTCCTGTTAACACTTAATTTAATCACTTCTTACACTTCAACTGTTGACCCTGCTTTAATGTGTAGAGTCCAATTCCTGTCTTGACCGTCAGGGAGGACAGATAGTCCTGCCAGTTATCCCTGTAATGTAGTATTGGGCAACGTTGAACGACATTTTGATACCCATCTGGCCACTGTAGAAGTGAATATTAGAATATTCACTTCTAATACTTGGAATATTAGAAGGGACAGCATAGGCAGACACTGGACCACTGGACCATTCCCCCTGCCTTTTTTTTTTTGGAAAAATTTGACCCCTTTTTCCTCCTCAGATGTATCTGGCTAATTACCCCACTCTTCTGAGCTGTCCCAGTCGCTGCTCCACCTCCTCTGCCGATCTGGGGAGGGCTGCAGACTACCATGTCTCCTTCGATACATGTGGAGTCGCCAGCCGCTTCTTTTCACCTGACATTGAGGAGTTTTGCCAGGGGGACGTAGCACGTGGGAGGGTCACACTATTCACTCCAGTCCCCCCCCCCGAATAGGCACCCCGACTGACCAGAGGAGGTGATGTCGCTAATGCAGCGACGTAGCACGTGGGAGATCACGCTGTTCCCCACAGTTCCCCCTCCTCCCCTGAACAGGCACCCCGACTGATCAGAGGAGGCGCTAGTGTAGCGACCAAGACAAATACCCACACCCAGCTTCCCACCTGCAGACACAGCCAATTGTGTCTGTAGGGATGCCCGACCAAGCTGGAGGTAACACAGGGATTTGAACCGGTGATCCCTGTGTCAGTAGGCAATGGAATAGACCGCTACCCTACCCGGACACCCTGGACCACTCCCTTAGTCAGACTGAACAGTGTTCTGAATCACTCGTGGATCACAGCGATGCATTGAGGGTTTGATTAGGATTTTTTTTCATAATTTGACGTTCTTTCCAGGTAATAGTCAATATGCAACTATTGTGGTCCATTCTGCAAATTCCCGCCTGCAGAGGCTGATGAGTATATCACAGACCGAGGGCATAAAATGACTACTCAGCTTCGTGTCCTGAATCCAGTATCACTGTAGTCATGTGTTGCTTCAGATCATTTTTCCATCATTGCATTCCCCCACAACTCCACTGCAAGGCATAATGATGGATTATGACCAAACCAGACTCCATCTAGAAGTGCCCAATCAGCTAAATGCAAACCAGAGGCTGGTTTTTCCATAAATATGCATGGCGTCTTTTAGATATTACGAGCCTGTGGTGAATTACAGATCAGCAATATCAATTCAGAGCCATTTAATTCTGCTGTGATACAGTTCTAAGAGCCTTTCTTCCTGAGTTGCAGATTTTGCAAAATAGTCTGAAAGAACAGAGGTACACAAAACTGCCGCTGATGTGCAGATGTAAAATGACTGAGTTCAGGTAACAGTTCTCCCCTATGGGTTTCACTGAACAAGGTATATTCTGAAGGAGCCTCTTTGCCAGGGAACTCCATCATCCCTAGATGAGAATATGGTAAAGGGAAAAAGTTTGCAAAGTCCAGGTTCGAAAGAGGGCGCGGGTCAAGAGCCGTGGAGCAAAATCCACAGCAGCTCTTACACTTTTGCTTTCGGGTCCAGAAGCAATCATGGGCCAGCGGAGCACAACTGCAGCTCTATTAAACTATCTGTGATTTTTAATTAAATCTAAAAGATGTGATCCATCAAAAAACTTTGTTTGCCTTTTAGGCAACACAAGTTATCATCCTCGTAATGGATTTGATAATGCTGTTGGATGAAAAATGATCACATTACCATTCACATTCTCGGTTAATACAAGTCACGGCTGAGAGAGGCAAAATGTTTTCTCTTTTCCTGCCAAGGAGTTTGCCATCCAAACATTGTTACAATTAGAACAATAATTGTAATAGAGACATGAATAATTCAGAGGTGTGAAGCGGCTTCAGCTGCACCCAGTGGGCGCAATCAATACACCGACAGCCGCCTTCGCCCAGGCAAAGTCCATTACAACTTCTAATGCATCTGAGTAGCTTCTGCACCGAAAAGCAATTTCATGTTGATATCTCCAGAGACTGCACACAAGAACTTGAGGAAGACAAATAAACTAAACGTACACAACAGTAAGCACACAACCCTCAGGGACAAGAGACTGTACTGTTCAAAGCTGATGACTTTGGGCTTATATTGATGCTTTGAACATCAAAACTGCAGATGAACTAAGATCAATCCACTGGATGAGAGCGGTCAAAGACAGACACATACAGTACACAACAGCACAAACAATACTATACACAACACTGATGCTCAAGTCAACTTACATATTGTACAGATATTCTCTATTGTAGCACGCTGTCCAACCAAGTACATCCAGATTCTGGAGGGGCGTCCGGGTAGCGTAGTGGTCTATTCTGTTGCCGGTTCGAATCCCCGTGTTACCTTCGACTGGGTCGGGCATCCCTACAGACACAATTGGCTGTGTCTGCAGGTGGGAAGCCGGATGTGGGTATGTGTTGTGGTCGCTGCATCAGCACCTCCTCTGGTTGGTCAAGGCGCCTGTTCAGGGGGAGGGGGAACTTGGGGGGAATAGTGTGGTCCTCCCATGTGCTACATCCCCCTGGTGAAACTCCTCACTGTCAGGTGAAAAGAAGCAGCTGGTGACTCCACATGTATCGAGGGGGCATGTGGTTGTCTGCAGCCCTCCCTGGATCGGCAGAGGGGTCGGAGCAGCGACCGGGATGACTCGGAGAATAGGGTAATTGGCTAAGCACAATGGGGGAGAAAAAGGGAAAAAAATCAAAAAAAGAAAGAAAAATAAAAGTGCATCCAGACTCTGCATCCAGACTGTTTTTGCATCTTGTTCTTGCACTTTGATTTCTCCAAGTACTTTTAGAGGCACTTTTGTTTCCCACTTGGGAGTTGAGCCAGCAAAACAAGCATTTCATTATGAGAAAAAAGTGCAACATCGCTTTCATATATGAAATAAACAAATAATCTTGAAACCTGCACACTCCCGTACAAAAACACGTTCGTAATTGTCCCCTGTCCCCACTCATTCATTGCACTGAACTGGGACTTCATTTAGTTTTCAGGGGCTTTGCAGGACTAATCCTTACCGGCATGTCTGAAGAGACCGCTCCGAGCCTATTGGATGGCAATACAGAAGCCGCTGTAAAGCATAATGACGATGAAGATGGGGAGAGAGGGACTGAGAGGGCTGGTCTTGTTTGCAGCTGTGTTTGGGATGGAACATTGTGTCAATGACTCACATAACCACATGATGGCAAAAGCCACGGATGATTGGATTAGGGACAGAAATCGTTAGAAATGGATAAGTGCTGGGCTCTTGCTAAAAAAAAAAACTGGACAAATGTTCACTCTACTAAAAAGTTCATGGGAGCTTGGTTGCATACAAATTGTGCTCTTGAATGTTGCAGTGGGACATCCTCTAAAAGTTGCTTTGATGAAAGCATTTTTATCACCGCTCATCATCAAATTAGTGAGAACAGTGCATTAATTAACAAGATAAACGATAATTTGTGCACAAGCATACAAAGAAGTGTTATTGTAGATAAAATATTATTTTATCGGCACAGTGGTTAGTGCAGTCGCCTCACAGCGAGAAGGTCCTGGGTTTGAACCCTGGGGTTGTCCAACCTTGGGGGTCATCCCGGGCCATCCTCTGTGTGGAGTTTGCATGTTTTCCCAGTGTCTGCATGGGTTTGCTCTGGGTGCTCCGGTTTCCTCCCGCAGTCCTAAGACATGTAGGTCAGGTGGAATCGGCCGTACTAAATTGTCCCTAGATGTGAATGTGTTGGCCCTATGATGGACTGGCGGCCTGTCCAGGGTGTTCCCCCGCCTACCGCCCAATGACTGCTGGGATAGGCTCCAGCATCCCGCGACCCTATTTGGGATAAGCAGCTTGGATAATGGATGGATGGGTATTATTTTATACTATACTTACATATGCAAGGATAAACAAGTAAAGATTGCTTTTATCGATTAATTTCTTAGGTGGTTATGCATCTATTAAAGTCATTTACTGCAAATATTTTCCTTGTCGCTAGCGGCAAAAAGAACCCCCCTCCTTTTCAGCAAAAAGATAATTTTCTCT
Organism: Lampris incognitus; assembly: GCF_029633865.1. Lineage (NCBI taxonomy): Eukaryota > Metazoa > Chordata > Actinopteri > Lampriformes > Lampridae > Lampris > Lampris incognitus. The sequence continues at coordinate 136,799,267 of NC_079211.1, read as the reverse complement.
AGCTTAATCAGACCCATTACACCCTGGTCACAACCTGTTCCAGCTCCTCCCCTCTGGTTGGTGCTACAGAGCACTGTACCCCAAAACAACCAGACACAAGAACAGTTTTCTTTCTGCGGGCTGTCATTCAAATGAACGCTCAACACTGTCAAATAAATCCAACCACTTTGTATACACTGTACTGTACATCTACCTCAGGCATGTGTGTAAGTAACCTGCTAACATCTTATTTCAGCATCTCTGATACATTCTCTGCACCGCTGCACCTTATCACCTCTTATTTCGCCTGTGTGAGTCGACCTTCGTGTATGTATCTGGAGCTTGTTGTGTTGTAGTGTTGTTATTCCATGTTAAGTACACTGAGAGAGCCACGAAACCGGAGTCAAATTCCATGTATGTGCAAACCTACATGGCCAATAAACATGATTCTGTTTCTGATTCTAAAGCTGTGAGACAATGAACACCACCACCCTCCCTTTCCTCCTTTCCCCTTACCTGGCGTTGATGCTATGCATCTGCTGCACACAGTGTATCTGAGAGAAGTCAACAACAATGAAAAAAGAAACGAAAAAAAAGGAACAATAGTACGGTCATAGATCACTGGGAGCCAGTCTCCCTCCCCCCTGGCCTTAGGGTTCGGGGCTGATGGGTTGATCCAGCCCAGCTGTCATGATAGCAGATTGCCAGAAGCTGAGCAAGGTGTAGCATGGTGAGATACTGCAAAGCAGATCTCACCCTGATGATGAGGATGATGAGAAGGCGAGCGCCTCCTTTTAACGCCGCTGGTTTCTGGGTGTCACGTCGGGACTGGACAGCCCACTTATCCCCACAGAGGTGCTTACAATCTGCTTGTCCTGGTACAACAAATACATTCCCATTTTTAAATGTTAAGCACAACACATTTATTCTATAATGGACTGCTCCCGGCTACTATACCGGTGCACTGCAAATAATAGGTGCAATTGTTAGTGAGGTGATACCTGGCGGCTAATGTAGGTATTTAGAGTGGATTTTCATGACTAACTGCAATCACAAATCATCGGCACGTTTAATGCAGTTTACGTAAGCTTATATCAGCAAATCACCCATCTTTCCTCTATAACAGGTCTGAGATTGATTTACGCTGCTTAGGGAAATAATCCTGTTTCAAATATTCTCATATAAATCCTGCCTGTTGGGATTTAAAAATGGAAAAAAAAATATCACAGATGTATTGGTCCATACAGTTCCTTGCTCCCTACACTGCTCTAGTGTGAAATGAAGGCCCAACATGCATCTGTCTGCGACGGGCATTAGAAACCATGTTAACACAGAGCTGAAATGAAATTAATCGGGCCTGACACCAACTCCCCAAATTGACAAGGCTTCTACAGGATCTTAGACTTTATTGGCCAGGAAACAAGTAGTCCAGAGAAGTAATTCAAAGTGAAAAAACCGCCCCTTGAGAAATAGATCCCGCTCTTTTTTTTTTCCAGGCGCTGTGAAGAATTCTTATTAGAAAACAGAACTGTTTTTCCTCCCCGCTTTAATTCAAAGTTGGCAGTTAGACGGCACACTATACCTTTAACGGCGCAATCCAGTTGCTTGGAAGCAGACCGGCTGTGAAGGTGGAGAATAAAAAAGATAATTCCTTCACTGTCGCGGTGGAGATCAGCGTCATGTCACTTGCACACATCCAAAAGACTTCTTTTTTCCCCCCAAACCCAGTTTGGAAAGCGATAACGACAACGTTTCGCGTTTCGTTCAGGTTCTCTGACGTTTAGATACAGGGACAAGTTCACTTTTTCAGGGTTGAAAACTGCAATTTAGAGTATTTAGCTGAGAAGTCAGAGGACAAATATGCAGGCGACGCCGCTGTCAGGTGAAGCGGGACTCTTTAATAAGGAAATACTTGGAATTAAAATGCTTTAATAGTTTTGGCTCAGGAAAAATATGCCTGGGGGCCCAGCTGTGCTCGGGTGCCGGACACCAAGTTGAAAATTGGTCATGTTTTGATAAATACTTGTTTTAAGTGTCATGCACTGCTTAATTGCCCAGCTCATATGCGCGCACAAGACACTGCTTGATTTACTAATGCATTTTGATCTTAAGAAAAAAACGGAGTTAGAGTTGTGTTTTTAATTGATGCTGCAGAGCGGTCGGCAGCCTGCAACTTCAATAAATGACATTTCCTGTTGGTACGTTTATTAAATGCATCAACTTCTGCATTGCGTTCCCCATCTTATCCAGGCCTGTGTTTGATGTGTGGGTTTATTTGAAGAGCCCAAAGATGTGGAGGGAAAAAAAGAGACCGTTTTGTGTAATGAAATGAATAACGGGTGAAGGATTTGATGCAGGTGCTGCTCTCAGTTTCCATGGCAGCATTTGTTGCCTAAACTTGAGATAAACACTCATCCTGAGCTGAGTGCAGATTCCTGTGTGAGCGAGTCTCCAGCGTGCGACACTTGAATCAACTGCAGATTGCACAAAAAAAAAAAACCCCTTATGATGTCTCAAATAATGATTTTTGGCAGCCCGATGAGAGTTTTTCAACGATTGCTTTTAACTGAATTATCTCGTCCTCATATTTCTGGACTTATTCTGAGGACTTTTTGATGAAGTGGAAAAATACTTCTCGTGTTTGCCATCTGCCAGGTAGGCCGAGGAATGAAGGAAGGAAAAAAACATAATCGAGGCTGAAGACACGCTACATATTTGAAAATACTGTGAAATAAAGATTAAATATCACACATTGTGACAGGTGTTCATAAAATTAATGTTAAATTTACACCAGCATCTTATCAGAAACTCAGACACCTTACAAAGTGAAAGTGCAGTAGCACAAAATCGAAAAGGGAGGCGAGCAACTAGAGTTTGACAATAGGGGGGCATAAAGCAAAGTTAATAAATAAATGACGAGTAAAAGAAAACAAATGTAAGGACGCCACAAGTAATTGAGTTTAAAATAGTGTTTTTATGTGTGATTTAAAAATAGACAGCCTGGTTACTGTCCTCAGAGAAAAGGAAGGAGTAGTGTGGATTGGCCACATCCACGTTTATACGTTTTCGTTTTAAAACACACATAACTTTTGCTATGTTTACGCCTAGCGTCCACACTACCGCGGGGGTTTCGAGCCCCTAAAACGGAGACTTTTGAAAACTCTGCTGGCCTAGTTGTAGTTTGAAAACGTCGGGATTGCATTTTAATCTGGATGGGCGGAAACATCCATCCATCCATCCAGCCTATCCCAGCATTCACTGGGCGGAAACAGACTTTTGAAAACGATGACACAGATGCCGATGTTCGCTTCCTGATTGGGTTTTATGAGTCATGACGTGTCCTTCCCTGATTTGTCATGCCCTATCACGTGACACCTTTCCGGAAGAAAACAAACAACATCAGCCTTGACTACTGCTACTACTTTCGGCTGCTCCCGTTACGGGTCACCACAGCGGATCATCTGTTTCCATCTCTTCCTGTCCTCTGCATCTTCCTCTGTCACACCAGCCACCTGCATGTCCTCCCTCACCACATTCATAAACGTCCTCTTTTGCCTTCCTCTTTTCCTCTTCCCTGGCAGCTCCATAGTCAGTATCCTTCTCCCAATATACCCAGCATCTCTCCTCCACACATGTCCAAGTCATCTCAATCTTGCCTCTCTTGCTTTGTCTCCAAACCGTCCAACTTGAGATGTCCCTCTAATATAATCGTTCCTAATCCTGTCCTTCGTCATTCCCAATGAAAATCTTAGCATCTTCAACTCTGCCACCTCCAGGTCCGCCTCCTGTCTTTTCATCAGTGCCACTGTCTCCAAACCATATAACATAGCTGGTCTCACAACCATCTTGTAAACCTTCCCTTTAACTCTTGCGGGTACCCTTCTGTCGCAAATCACTCCCGACACTCCTCTCCACCCACGCCACCCTGCCTACACTCTATTCTTCACCTCTCTTCTGCACTCCCCATTACTTTGGGCAGTTGACCCCAAGTATTTAAATTCATATACCTTCGTCACCTCTACTCCTTGCATCCTCACCATTCCACTGTCCTCCCTTTCATTCACGCATAGGCATCCTATCTTGCTCCTACTGACTTTCATTCCTCTTCTCTCCAGTGCATACCTCCACCTCTCCAGGCTCTCCTCAACCTGCACTCTACTCTCGCAACAGAACACAATGTCATCTGCGGTCATCATAGTCCACAGAGACTCCTGCCTGATCTTATCCGTCAACCTGTCTATCACCATTACAAACAAGAAGGGGCTCAGAGCCCTTTCCTTTTTGCAGTGGTGATGGTGACTGGTAGTCAAGGCTGATGTCTTGACTACCAGTGCTTAATGCAACATGGATAAAGAATTATAGGCGTTGCTGACCTTGTTGTCTATGCTAGCAGCTGTTGTGCAGTTAAATTCTGCATTTTAGACAGGGTAATTCTCTATTGAGAATTCTCTTGTTGAATTCTTTTGGTTTTATTTTTATCATTTGTTGTTTTTTTATTTATGCTTGGTCATTTTATTTTGCATGTTAGGAATAAAGACATTTGATTTGAGTATAGACAGTCTGCTCCCTGTTTACACCGGCATGCCCAGTGTATGTGACTGGTCATGTGATATGTGTTTTCAGGCGTGGTAGTATGGACGGAGATTATTTCTAAAACGGTGCTAAAAAGCTCATGTGGACAGACTGAAAACACATTACTAGTGTGGGTGTAGTGTCAGAGGAGCAGGAACAGGTCAGGGTTTACATATGCAGAAGACCAGCGATCAGTGGAGCCAAGCTATTTAGAACAATGAATGTCAGCAGGATCCTGTATTTATTTGTTTGTTTTCCGTGTTCTGGATTTAATGGGGAGCCAGTTAATAGGTTTTTAGGAGTTGGGGAGATGTGCTGCCAGCACCTGTGTGTTAGGACCCTGGCAGGTGGGTTTTCGTATATCAATTTATTTCCTGTCTTGTGTCACACTTAGTGGATTTGGGTACCAAAAAGTATGTGACAACAACATGGCAAACTACCAGAGTTCTAATGCACAATTTATAGAAATGCATAGGATGAAAAAAAAAAAAACCCCAAAACAAAACAAACAAAAAAGACGGAATAATATCAAGTACATAAATAAAAAGTAAAGAACACAGTGTAAAGATAATAAAGAATATTTATCCCCCCCCCAATTTTTACTTGTTCTTGGCTCTCATGGTCCTTTGAGATTCATATTGGTGACCAGCCCACATCACAGGAGTTTTCTGACTTTGAAAATTATTCTTAATGGCAATATTGCAGCTTTATAGATGTATATGAACACATGCACATCTATGCAGATGGGCACAGAGCAATATTAAAGCCTTTTTGTGCCGATGCAGTTGCCCACTGGGGACTGGGGTTTGCGCCCCGGTCTTGTCAGATCCAACTATGGCCGGACTTGATGAAGCAGCAATAATTGGCATCGCTGTCTTCGGGAGGGGGGCGGAGTCGGCTTGTGTTCGTCACATGAATGCGTCTCTATGTGTCGGAAAAAGCAGTGGTTCGACCTGCAGTGGAAAAAGCAGTGGTTCGGCCTGGATTGTCGGAAAAAGCAGTGGTCCGGCAGTCTCCTTCGAGACTGCTGGCCAGAGAGATGCAGTTGGCGAACACATACAGTATGAGGGTAATTGTTTGAATTAAAATAGGGATTGATTGGCCACTAAATTGGGAGAAAAAGGGAAAAAATATATATATTAAAGCCTTGTATCATACTGGCCCACTTGACCATGTTAGCATATCTGTTTTTTTGGAACAGGGAATCAAATGAAAAAAAAAAGCATGATAATTTGCCATTATTTTGCAGTATTCTGGAAACCCTCATCGCATAGACTGTTGTGTCTCCTTGTAATCACCTTTCACCCAAGATTAATGATGTAGAAAGGTCCTTTCGTCAGGGATGAGTCACCCTGGTAGGGCAGCCAAGAGGGAGAATGGAGACACAGGATGGAGGCATTTATAATTGTGGGATATGTAAGATACTATATCTGTGATTCTCAAAGAGTCTTCAAGCAGCAAGAGCATGAAAAAAAATGGCCATAATTGGGCATTAAACATCCTGCACGCTGCAGCATTAGAGCTAAATAGCCTCGTACAGTGTGTTGCCTGCTGTCGGGACTCAGTGGAGCTTTTAATGGATGCACGTCGCTGCAAAAATTTCCCCCTTAAAAGCAAGAAAACGGGAGAAAAAAAAGTTAAGTGGGCGAGCAAAATTGACTTGATAAAAATGATTGAAATAATTATAATCATCTAGTTGCGTTGAAACCCAAATGATCTTAAAACTTATCAGAAGACGTGGTTATTTATTTAGGTTTGATATAAGCGCTAGAGATAGTCAGCTTCATGACTGAATTATTTAATCTTCTATCCATTATGCATACCTGCTGCAGTCCCTCAGCACACATTGGATGGAAGGCAAGGAGACAGCCCAGACAGGTCACCAGGTCATCGCAGGACGCACCCACGCAGTCCCCCACACATCATCCACAACAGATAAATTCAGTCCACTTAGCTATGGACAGTTTAGATACTCCGTTTCACCTAACATGCATGTCTCTGGGCTGTAGGAGGAAACTGGACTGCTCGCAGAAAACCCAGGTAAATACTGGGAGAACAGGTAAACTCCATGCAGACAGACCAGACGTGAAACCCGGAGCCCTCTTATTAACAGGGCCACTGCCATCACCCCTGTCTTATTTCAGAGTTTAAATTTTAAGCGTTTTTCCCCCTGAAGAGTCTAATTCTAAGCCTGTTTCGATACTACTTCAAAAATGAAGAAAAAACACAGATGTTAGTCTACTCACTTTAGAGTAGTTACATTACTCTAATGATGATAATCGCCTGACTAACTCTGAGCACAAAATATTGCTCGTTCAGATTAGCATAAAAGTATTTCATTAGAATAAGAGTAATATCTTAATAAGTTCTCAATGGAACTCTTATCTCCTGTACTTGCATCCAGCCTAAATAACTTTAGTTGCATACCCCCCCATCCCCATTTTTCTCCCCAATTATATCTGGCCAATTACCCCACTCTTCCGAGCCACCTCGGTTGCTGCTCCACCCCGTCTGCCGATCCGGGGAGGGCTGCAGACAACCTCATACCTCCGCCGATACATGTGGAGTCGCCAGCTGCTTCTTTTCACCTGACAGTGAGGAGTTTCACCAGGGGGATGTAGCACGTGAGAGGATCATGCTACTCCCCCCAGTTCCCCCTCCCCCCTGAACAGGCGCCCCGACCAACCAGAGGAGGCACTAGTGCAGTGACTAGGACACATACCTACATCTGACTTCTCACCACAGACATGGCCAACTGTGTCTGAAAGGACACCCGACCAAGCTGGAGGTAGCACAGGGATTTGAACTGGCGATCCCCAGGTTGGTAGGCAATGGAATAGACCACTACGCTACCCGGATGCCAGTTGCAAACCTTTTAACTAGTTTTAGGGAGACTTATGCACACTTCCCGAAATATAATTTTACCTAAATTAACATACCACATTACGCCTTGATGTGCGTGTTAATGTAAGTTGCCTATCCAAACCCTCCAGTGGCATCTAGCCATGTCAGTGTGATATTGAGTCACTGACATATTATCCTTCAGAAGTCTGTTTCTCCTATTGTTTTCTGTAACCAAGTAACATAAGCAGCCTGATATAATATCGATACTGTTGATCACACTGACATAAAAGCCTGACATTTAATACAGCGGGTGGTTTCTCGGCCATAGGTCACTTTAAATTGGTGTGGTGACTAAGCAAGCCAGATCAACATGAATCTTCTTAAAACAAGCTTGCACAAAAACGGCTTTGCAAGACTCAAACTGTGAACTGCTTGTTCTCTGATTCATTTTCAGTGAGCTCCATGTGTTTTTTACACTTTTAGTCTTTATTACAGAACCGTGTTACGCTCCTCTCCTCAGGCCACAAAGGTTTATACACAACTGAAGGTGTACAGGGCGCCATGGTGGCACAGTGGTTAGCATGGTCGCCTCACAGCAAGAAGGTCCTGGGTTCGAACCCCGGGGTAGTCCAACCTTGGGGATCATCACGGGTCATCCTGTGTGTGGAGTTTACATGTTCTCCCCAAGTCTGTGTGGGTTTCCTCCGGGGGCTCCGGTTTCTTCCCACAGTCCAAAGACATGTAGGTCAGGTGAATCGGCCATACTAAATTGTCCCTAGGTGTGAATGTGTCGGCCCTCTGATCGCCTGGCGGCCTGTCCAGGATGTCTCCCCACCTAAGACATGTAGGTCAGGTGAATCGGCCGTACTAAAATGTCCCTAGGTGTGAATGTGTCGGCCCTGTGATGGCCTGGCGGCCTGTCCAGGGTGTCTCCCCACCTGCTGCCCAATGACTGCTGGGATAGGCTCCAGCATCTCACGACCCAGTTTCGGATAAGCGGCTTGGATAATGGATGGATGGATGGATGAATATACATTAAATGCATTTGTACCTCACATCACCTTTTTTTCCCCCCTTCTAAACTGTAGAAAGAACAGTAGTTATACTGAGTTAACCTTACTGAACTGAATTGGCATTCAGTCCAGCGATAAGGGTGTTTTGCTTATGTGGAAGGAAATGAAAATAAATAGAAGAAAACACACAATTGGACAATGCATTTTTTCTTAAATTTACTTTTCAGGGTCAACAACTTTTTTGTAGGCTTGCATAGCTGCGTCGGCTGAAAAACTGGTTTTCTGTCTCCTCTGCTCAGCTTGATTGCGACCGGCAGACGCCCCGCTAAACACGAAATGCACGTGGAGCCACTCAGTTGCAGAAAGCAATGTTCATTTTCTGTTTTGCGTTTGATTTCAGACAGCGCATCGTCTCGATTGTCAAAATGTAAAGGTAGTGTCAAATCCCATATGCCACCGTTTCTGGGTAACAAACTGTGAAAGGAGATCAAGATGAGTCTATGGGGAGGATGAGTCTGATGGGTCTGTTAAGTTTTGTTTTTGCTCCAATGAGGCCAGTCTGTGACAGACATGGTCCCTGTGCATGTTATTCATTCTATCTTTGTTGAGCAGAAAATATGAAGGAACCGGCAAGTTAGTGTCTGCATCAACACTATCCATGCCTCGCTGCATCAGAAATACGCCTCAGGTAAAAATAGTCCCTTGTTAAACAATGTCATTTGTCATTGTCTCAAGCTTCTCCTTAAATTGAATGTCCCCGGTTCATATAAAGTTCAGATTCCTTTTGAATTAATATCACTCAGCCCCGTTTCCGGATTACTGATGCATCAAACCTGAAACCTCCAACCAAACCTCTGCACGACTGTGATCCACTACTGTGTCAGGAACACTGGCCTGCAGCGGTGACCTGAGAGACCCCGTATCAAGTGCCCTGGGAGACTGGGGGTCAAAACGACTCCACACCTCATTTTATTCTGGACTTCTGTACTTTCCTTTCACATTACGAGGTTGATTTACCTCGGTCTCGAAGGAGCTTAATGCTATTACCCAGAGCAGTGTGAGTGACCTTAAAGAACAGCTAAGAGGCAAAGATTGTGTGGCCTGTTAAAAAAAGCCCGAGCTGTGTCATCCCTCCTTTATCCTAATGCCTCCTATACAGCTTGAAGGTTTGCCCTGGATGAAAGGAGGACTTGAATGCAATGTGTCACTCATTACTGCAGGGAAAAGCCCACTGCATATTTATAACAAGTCAGAGGCTGATGGTATCAAGAATCAAGAACAATTTCAGTGCAACACAAAAGATAAAAACGCATATCCAAAAATGACACCACCAAAAACATACAAAAACAGACAGAACAAAGCGAAAGAAAAAAACCCCCCACACAAACAGTTAACAATGCAGTCCATTCAATGCAACACAGCCCAAAAATTCCACTGTCCAGGGAACGAACGCCAGCCAGGATGACTGTGGGAACTGCCGGTCTGCATGGGCTAGCAGTTAGCTTAGCCTGCCCCGCTTCCGTGTCCTGTCAGACCGCCCTCGGTGCTTCCTCTTCGGGCACAGCTCCAGGCAGGGCCGTGGTCCTTGGGCCCACCAGACGCAGCAGACCAGGCTCCCTCAGCTGATCCAGTGCCAGCTCTCCCAGCCAGACACCTTCGACACACCTCCCCTGCACTCCACACGATGACACAAATGCAGACAAAAATACTGCACAGTCGATGCTAGGCGAGGCTGCTGCCAGACCACCTCGGTGTTTCCTCTTGGGCGCAGCTCCAACCAGGGCCGTGGTCCCTGGGCCCACAGGACGCATCAGACCAAGCTCCCTCAGCCGAGCCAATGCTAGCTCTTCCAACCATCCATTATCCAAACCGCTTATCCTGCTGTCAGGGTCGCGGGGATGCTGGAGCCTATCCCAGCAGTCACTGGGCGGCAGGCGGGGAGACACCCTGGATAGGCTGCCAGGCCATCACAGGGCCAACCATTAACTGAAAAAAAAAATCTAAGATCAAATAAAAATGTCACACGATGACACAATCTTAGACACAAACATAGACATGGACAAAGGCACTGCATAGTGGGTACTGGGTGAAGCCGCTGCAAACGTGCGTTCACACCGCCATCTTCCCACACCGTTCAGCACATCAACACATCATTCAACTAAAGTTAAAATGAAAGGAAATTCACCTGCAATATTGTGCAGGTGTCTTCTAAAATATGTGTGTGGTGCTTCAGTCCATGTGTAGAGGAACAGGGGTTTGGGTATTTCTCTTGTATATGATTCTGGCAACTATTTTTAATAGGTATTATTCCTCTCAGTTTAATTGTCTTAATGAAATTTAAGTTACATCCCTGTATCCCTTAATAGTCTTTGTGATACATACTTAAGTATATGCATTAGGCAATAGGCAATTTCCTTTTTATTGGTGGTGGTAAATGCTCAGTTTAAGTAAGATGGGACAACCAGGGAATACACACACACACACACACACACACACACACACACACACTCATAAACTTTAAGTGTTACATGTTTAACTATATTCAAATATCCATTATAATGTGAAACAAGTTATTAGTGATAAAATTTCAAAAATCTTGAGTCATAAAAAGGCTTGCTAGCAGCCTAGTGCTTAAAAGGCCGACACAGATTTATAAAACTTGAGTAGATTAACGTCCGGCTGGTCTCCAAACTGCTTACAAATAGTGTCCGACTACAAATGTCTGACAACTCCTCCCATTAGTGTGGGAAGTGGGGGGGGGGGGTGCAGCGCCTCCTAGTGGTGGGTGCAGCCTCCATACTTTAACAGACAATACCTACAATACCTTCACTGATAAAGGAGTATTTACTTATGCATTCACCCAGCTGTGGTGACAAGAATGGGAAATGTGAAGTAAGGGGAGCGGTATTGTGTGAGTTATAATGGTTGAATAAATACATTCGCAGCAGCGGCTCACACAGCCTTGGAGGGAGGGATTCCTTTTCACTCCAACATTATGAAGGACTTACCTGATATCCTCAAGGCCGTGACCACACTATTCTCCGGCTGCTTTATTTCCCCGGTGTGGGGACACAATGCAAGATTAGTTTTTATTACTATGCCAACGGATTTGAATGGACTGCGTCAGAAAATAGCCCTAGGTAAAAACACAGACACATTAATCACTCACTACACAGTAACCTATTTTTGTCCACTATTCAAAGTCACATAACCTCACATTCAAAAGGTCCCAATGCTAATAATGATGATGTAAGAAAAGACATAGTAGAAGTTATCCAAGTTGACTTGGAAAAACCCTGGTCAGAGCTGCATCATCAAACTGGCAATAAGTCTCTGAGATGTCCACCTCAGTGTCCCTGTGTTCTAGCTTTGCTACTTCTGGACCATGATCATGAAGCATTGATGAAATCAGGTCACCTGGATTTTCTCATGGTGCACTGCTCACCATGAGGTATTTGTCAAGCTGGTTATTTGATGCATTCATAAATTCACTATGAAGGCTGTCCATTAGAACATACCTATGCGGATATACAGATATAAAATTTTGATGAGGGGCATCCGGGTGGTGTAGTGATCTATTCCGTTGCCAACCAACACGGGGATCGCCGGTTCGAATCCCCGTGTTACCTCCGGCTTGGTCGAGCGTCCCTACAGGCACAATTGGCCGTGTGGGAAGCCAGATGTGGGTATGTATCCTGGTCGCTGCACTAGCAGTCGGGGTGCCTGTTCAGGGGGGAGGGGGAACGGAAGGGGGGGTAGCATGATCCTCCCACACACTACGTCCTCCTGGCAAAACTCCTCAATGTCAGGTGAAAAGAAGCGGCTGGCGATTCCACATGGATCGGAGGAGGCATGTGGTAGCTTGCAGCCCTCCCCGGACCGGCAGACGGGGTGGAGCAGTGACCAGGGTGGCTCGGAAGAATGGGGTAATTGGCCGGATACAACTGGGGAGAAAAAAAAAACTTGATGAGATTTAAAAAAATGAAAAGAAAAAGATCAAACGTATGCCACTTATAAATCAGTGAAATGGAAATGAAATATTAGAGTAACTGTGATTTAGGGTTTGTTTTTTTAGGCAACTTCCTCTTAAAAAAACTTTATGAAAAAAAGTATTTATGTCTGTTGCTGCTTCTCCTTGGCTTGAATGCATAACGTGTGTTCTTAAATTGTGTTACACTGAATATATAAACAAGACTTTAGCATTGCTCTGAATTTACAAATAGTCCACTTTGGTGCCATTGTATACTCTGGTGCTCAGAGTGCCAATTTGCAGGTACTGCAAACACTAGGGCTCCTTTGCACCAGGAGACACTTATGTACGATGCAATGACATCACACCATGACAGCAGGAAAGCTGTCAGCGCTGCAGCTTCATTTCTTTGCTCTATGCACTTCATTGACTTGGCATCTGGAAACGTCTCTCTGTGTATGTTTGTCAGAGAATGTGTTTTCGCATCCATGTGCATGCAGTTCTCTGTGCCCACACCTATTATATATCACCTCCACCTGTAACTATGTGTTCTGTTGTTTTTGTGTGTCGTTATCATGGGCGGTACGGTGGTGCAGTGGTTAGCGCTGTCGCCTCACAGCAAGAAGGTCCTGGGTTCAAACCCCGGGGTTGTCCAGCCTTGGGAGTCATCCCAGGTTGTCCTCTGTGTGGAGTTTGCATGTTCTCCCCGTGTCTGCGGTGGGGTTTCTCCGGGTGCTCCGGTTTCCCCCACCATCAAAAAGCCATGCACGTTAGGGTCAAAACTCCTGTCTGTGCCCCCTGACCAAGGCATGGCAAGACGAACTGGAGTTGGTCCTTGGGTGCTGCACGGTTGCTGCCCACTGCTCCTAGCTACACAGCTAGGATGGCTTAAATGCAAAGCGTGATTTCCCTACGGGGATCAATAAAGTATCTAAAAAAAAATTATGTAGTATAAAGATATGAACCCTATTTACAAAACTCGCTGAAGGCCGCTATTAGTCAGGGGCCATTGAAAATGTCCTAACTTCCCCCACTACGGTGCTCCCTGTCCATCACTAAGTGTGTGATGTTCAATAATTCCAACATTTTTTACAGTGTTTTAAACACACACTGCCACATGAATGTATATAGTTTTACTTTTATGTAGTATTGGGTGTCTGTTTCATATCTTTGTAAGTATTTGTGTGTTGTTTGTGAGTGCACGCATGTGTGTTCATGTGTGATGTGTGCAAAAGTGCATGTGTGTGTGTGTTACTATGTTTGGCTACAGTATGTGCAAGAGCAACACAATGTATTAATGGACAGCCCAGTGGCCCAGTGGTTAGCACTGTTGCCTCACAGCAAAAAGGTCCTGAGTTCGAACCCTGGGGTTGTCCAACCTTGGGGTCATCCCAGGTCGTCCTCTGTGTAGAATTTGCATGTTCTCCCCGTGTCTGCGGTGGGTTTCCTCCGGGTGCTCTGTTTCCCCCACCATCAAAAAGACATGCATGTTGGGGTTAATAGTCCTGTCTGGGCCCCTTGACCGAGGCATGACAAGACGAACTGGAGTTGGTCCCCGGGTGCTGCAGCTGCCCACTGGGTTAATGCAGAGAACACATTTCATTGTACAAATACAATGTCAAATAAAGTGGCTTTCTTTCTCTTCCTAACAGAAAGTATTTACATTTTTGCTGTGGCACTTGACAAATTGAGGAGCCTCCTCTCGCCATTTAATAGCAGTAATGTGCCAAATGAGCTCACAGTCTGTCCTGAAAAGTGAACAAAACACAAAAATACAAGTCTCAGCACACATATAAAAAAAAAACAGTATGCTGGCATTAGGACATACTTTTTTGAGGAGAGCCAACACTCTGTCAAAGCACAATGACAAAAACAAGGATAAAAAGAGCTCTTTCACTCTAATGAGCGCTGCAGACACCAGTATAATGGCGTACATGTCTCCACACAGTGTCGTGAAAGTCGATTATTAGGCCTACGTCTCTGAGATCTTATGAGTGCCTGGCTGGTGAGTCATTTGGCATCCAAGTATAGTTCCTCTGGCTCACCGCGGAGCTGTGGAGTCCATGGCAGGTCTTGGCTCATCCCGGTGTGCAAGACGCCATCATTACACTGCAACCTCCTCTTTGAATGGAGCTGCTTGCTTTCACAAAAATACAGCGAAAAGCACCACTTAATGACAGAAAGCAGAGCAATAGTCTTTGTTTGAAGATATGTGTGAGCGCACATTTGCAGCGTGTATTTTTTTTACACAATCAAAGGGCAATTATTCAAATCACCGAGCCTTTTTTCTTCTTTTCTTCTTGATGAGTTCTTTGTGATTTATTAGTGGATCCAAGAGATTCAATGCCAGCACTGCCTTATGTAAATGAAAACCTCTTTTTTTTTTGTTGTTGTATTTTTTCCCCCTTTTTTTCTCCCCAATTGCATTTGGCCAATTACCCCACTCTTCCGAGCCGTCCCGGTCACTGCTCCACCTCCTCTGCCAATCCGGGGAAGGCTGCAGACTACCACATGCCTCCTCCAATACATGTGGAGTCACCAGCTGCTACTTTTCACCTGACAGTGAGGAGTTTCGCGTGTGGGAGGATTACGCTACCCCCTCCCCCCCGAACAGGCGCCCCCAACCAACCAGAGGAGCCGCTAGTGCAGCGACCAGGACACATACCTACATCTGGCTTCCCACCTGCAGACATGGCCAATTGTGTCTGTAGGGATGCCTGACAAAGCTGGAGGTAACACGGGGATTCGAACCGGCGAGCCCTGTATTGGTAGGCAACGGAATAGACCGCCATGCTACCCGGATGCTCTGATGATAAAAAAAAATCTTGTTGGGGAATAAACAGAGAGCATGGTTTCTGATTGTAAGACAATTAAACATTTTACTAATGACAGTGAAAATATTCACTCCTCCACAAACCGTTATGTTTCCCTCATTAATCCACTGGATAATTATGGACTGCATGTTGGGCATCACTTTCAGGAATCCAACAGTGCCTGTTCTTTATTTTCTTTTTATTACTTTTTATTATATCAGCCACACGCACAATTTATTCAGTGACTGAAGGCTCGTTCATACACTATAAGCCCAAATATTCACTTTTTGATTCCCTCCTTCTTTCTCTCTTGCTTTTTTTTCTTCAAAATTTCTCCTCCACTCCTCGAGGGCTCACCCTTGCTCCTTCATCCTTATAGGCAGTATGTCGGCTGCATTCCACTTTCTCCTGCACATGCATGTACCTCTACTGCATGGACAGCCGGGGCATGTGTTCAAACCAAGGGGTATAAACAAGACACTTTAAAAGAGAGTGCGTCATCCTTCTTATGACTCTCTCGACAGGCCACATCTCATCACACTGTACACAGCATGACAGCTGTGCAGACCTGTTGATTTTTGAAGCCAATTAGCTGAAATAAACCATCACCTAGTCTTTCGGGATCTGGGATGCGAGACGAAACGCCTGTTGTCATGCAAGGGAGCCCGCAGAACAACATCCAACAAAGAACACTGGTCAAGTCCAGCAAAGCTGGAAAGACGAAATTAGTTCAGGGATGAAAACATAATTAGGTATTAGTCTCACCTGAGCTACTGCTCTTGAAAAACAAGACCAATGGGTGGTTTGCTTCTGAAACTGGTACACATGTGCACCACGTGTAATCTCTGCTAGCGGGCCGCGCAGTACGAACCACAACAAATCAAATTCAAATGAAAAGGTAGCAAACACCATCACGCTGGCTGACCTCTACCAGCTTTCAACACCTTCAGGAGATATCGGCTTGCTGCAAATGCTGCGTAGTTCGGTGAGGACTGTGAGCGCGAGCCAAGCCTTTGGGTGGCAAGGCATCAAACAGCTGGCCGAGTTTCTGTGTTTTTTTTAATGCACAAATCTGGGGACTGCTGGGGTTGTGAGTCATTGGTTTTGTTTTGAGTCACCACAACTCAGAAAACTCCACTGACATTTATAGGTCATACTAGTTTTCTTCAGAAAAGTAAGGAAAAAAAAGTACATTTAGTTATCATCTTCATAATATTTCTCTTTCATATGCAAACACACTCCGCATATACATACAGGTCGATATTAGTCACCCCACATGACAAACCAACATGTGAGTCAAACCAGATATCAATGTGTTCAGATTCATAATATTGATCGATAAAAAGGCCAAGACTGTTGCTATTTCCTCTTACCTTGTCTGGCCTGAGGATTGACCTTCAGTGTGCCTGCTGCTGTATGGTTTCATTGGACAGAAACAGCAGAAAAAATGGCTCGAAGGGCCACTCTGAACTTCAGAACAGGTGAGCTTACATGCCCCAGTTTTCTCCCAAGTCAATAACAGATGCGGTTGTTTGAGCAAAAGGAAAGGTTTAGACTCTTCCATGCCCTCGATGGCTTGTTTCTCTTGATACTTGTAGATGTGGATATTGACTGAAGGAGCTCAAAGATCAAATGCCCCAGGCAAACATGCTTAGCGGTATGATGCTGCTGCTTACTTCTTGTTTCTCCCCTTAGTGGCTTTGTTTGTGTAGATATATATGATGATAATCCCTCTATTGCCGCCAGGCAGCAGCCTAGAAGCGGGTATTTCATTTGGTTGCATGCACATGTGTGTGTGTGTGTGTGTGTGTGTCTGTCCACAGCTAACCTTGCATACTACTGGGGCCTCCATCCACTATCCAAGCCGTTTACCCAACTTTTGGGTCGTGGGATGCTGGAGCCTATCCCAGCAGTCATTGGGCAGCAGGCGGGGGGACAGCCTGGACAGGCCGCCAATCCCTCACAGGGCTGACACATTCACACCTAGGGACAATTTAGTATGACCGATTCACCTGACCCACATGTCTTTGGACTGTGGGAGGAAACCCACACAGGCACGGGGAGAACATGCAAACTCCACACAGAGGATGACCTGGGATGACCCCCAAGCTTGGACAACTCCGGGGTTCAAACCCGGGACCTTCTTGCTGTGAGGCGGCCGCGCTTACTGCGCCACTGTGCCGTGCGAGTCATGCATGTGCACAGTTGACTAAGAGTGCTTTCACACTAGGGACCCAGGCCCGGCCGGATCCGAATACATTTGACCCCAAAGTCCAGTTTGTTTTTAGTTGTGTGAACATTGCATACCGTACCCAGGCATGGATTGAAGAACCATACCGGTGGTCTCGAGTACAGTTCATGTGTACTCTGCTACAGTTAGCATCAGGTCTGAAAACAACTGCACCAAAACACGGAAGCGGACGGCTATGCTACAAAGGCATTTCTCAGCACCGCCAGTCTCCTCCGAAATCTGTGTACATATGCGCGCAGCACCCGCCGATCTCATGTGTAGATACGCAATTGTACTTGGGTATGGCACAATATTACTAATGTGAAAACTGACCGGAGGGGTGGGGGCAGTCGTACTCAGGCATGGTACGAAGGTCAGGCAGCGGCAGTGTCAAAACATTATGTATTCGAGTACGAGTCTTGAAAAAAATGAGAAGTCGATTGCATTTTGTAAGTAAGCAAGTCATTCACTGCTGAGCTCAGCACAGCAGAACTGGAGGAACACTGGATGAGCCAAAAAATAATAGCATGTCTTCATTTTCATTGTCATAATATAAAAATATTATGACAATGAATATATATATATATAAACATAAGCTGGGAAAACTGTTTACGACCACACATGCACCACTCACATCTACGGTCAACTCAGCAGCCTGATCAAAAGTTATTAAAATAATCCTGATAATCCAAAAAATGTGAAAGTTTTAAAGGAACAACTTCCTCTAGCTTGCAGTCGAAACAGGAAGTGTTGCATATTCTTGTCGCTGCCCTATCTGAGTCAACTGTAGATGTGAGTGGCACATGCGTGACCATAAATGGTTTACCTAGCTTTACTACATCATGAAAATAAAGACGGGGTTAGGGTTAGACCAAAACGGTTGCACAGCAAACCCTTTCTTTTTGGAAAGTGCAAGGTCATGTTAGACTTGGTCGCATTTGTGCGAGGGTCCACCGAGGAAGCTGGACATCCACAGACTGACAGGTAAAATGTTTTTATTAGGTAGATGTTTTTTAGCTTGAGCGCTGCATATTAAAACTTTTTTTATCCATATTTCCCATTCAACCGACTTGGGCGCTGCACAAAAGTCTTACAAAGGCAGGAAAAACACTGGTTTTTCTGTCCTTGTGTGCGTGTATCTGACTGCTGCGAACCTTGCATACTACTAGGCCTGTCAGCCTAATAGTTTCTGTGCACAGTTATGACTGTATGATCAAGACCCTATTGTGGTTGTGGTGATTCAAAACCTTTGAAACACCTTTTCTACCACTATTGAGTACTAGCTCCTGAGCTGGTTTTTCGCCTAAGTCCAAGCACCGGAGAAGGGGAGATACGCAGGCAGAGATCTGCACTCTACTGAGTGCACTCTTCTAGTTGTTATTTTAATGATGAGGCTATGAATTGATCAGATCAGATTAATCCTGCAACAGTTTAACCAAATAATAATAATTAAAAAAAATCTTAAGACAGGCAGTTAAACTTGAATTACACAGCTCGCTATATATACGTTTTCAGACACTTGAAAGGAGGAGGATTTTCCCAGAAAGAAATAGCCTAATTATGAGCCTAATGCCTTTTATGACTCACAACCACCTCCTTCAGGAGGTCTCAGCCTAATTAAAAAAAAAAAGAAAAGAAAAAAGATTGACCTTGTATTCAACCTCTAACATCAGGGATGTTATAACAAACACCCCCTTCTTGCACGGTGCATCATGTTCATTTTAGGGAGAGATGTTTATGTCAGCTATTCCCATGCAACAGACCTTTTATTATGCACCATTATAGTGCCCTGCTATTATTTAATCACAAGATCCATCTGTACTGGCATTAATTACGTCCCAAATGAACATGGGGAAGAAAAGTATGGCCTCGAACATCTCTCCTCCCCTTGTCTCCCGAATTACCTTTTTTTTTGACAGATCGCCAGAGATGGATGAAGATAATGTGATTCCCAGGGACATTGTACCGCCAGGTTTCATGAATTCAGGTGTTTTATGGCATGTTCGGTTCAGCTCAGCATAGTTGAGTTTGATCCATGAGCTTAAACACCTGTATTAAAGTGACCATATCAGGCTCATTCCAGCTCTAAATTTTTATTCTGGAGCTCCACTAGAGTAGCTTTGCATGATTTACAGTTTAAAAAAAACATTATTTCTCTCATACTGGCCCTTTATGCAGCCCCCCCCCCCAGTTCAGAAACAAGCCGTTTTAACTTGTTTTAAAATCAAAAATCCTGGTCTACGGTGTCCGGTGGGCCAGGGACCTTGCCGGAGCTGCGCCTGAGGAGGAAACACCGAGGGCGGTCTGACAGGACATGGAAGCGGGGCATGCTACGCTAACCGCTAGCCCACGCAGACCGGCGGTTCTGACAGTCATCCTGGCTGGCGTTCGTTCTCTGGACAGTGGAATTTTTGCACTATTTTCCTAACTTTTTTTTTGTGCTTTGCTCTCATTGTTTTTGTATGTTTTTGGTGGTGTTGTTTTTGGGAAATTTGGGATGTGTGTTTTTGTCTTTTGTGTCGCACTGCTGTGGGCTGGGGGAAACGGAATTTTGTTTCTTTTGTGTACGCAAAACTAGGGGGAATAGCGTGATCCTCCCATGCGCTACGTCCATTCCATTACCCGAACCGCTTATCCTGCTCTCAGGGTCGCGGGGATGCTGGAGCCCATCCCAGAGGTCACTGGGCGGCAGGCGGGGAGACACTCTGCAGATGTTTTACATGCACCTCCCGGCTATATAACACACTAAAGGAAAGGTAAAAAACCCCAAAAGCATGACATGACCTGTTTCAATAGAACCTCCCGGACAAATTAGGCCTTTGTGTTAAACGTCACTTGGATATGAACCGTGTACCACTTGCTGCATTGAAGAGAGACTGACATGCCCTTTCTGAACACAGTTTTTAACATTGGGAGTTTGAATCATAACTGAAAACCGGCGTGGCTTTATGAATTCAAAGCCATTGGCTGCTTACTGTCTTCCTGGGTGATGACGTTTTCAGCGTCCTGTCCACTTTTTTTCTTCTTCTCGCGTTTCGCATGCGACCACGGCATGGTGGTAGGCCTACGGCACGGCAGTGCAATACAACTCGGCGAATAATATGTTCGATGATACAAATAACTGTTAGATAGATAGATAGATAGATAGATAGATAGATAGATAGATAGATAGATAGATAGATAGATAGATAGATAGATAGATAGATAGATAGCAATACGCCGTAGCAAGATCGATAATAAAGTCTGAGCAAAATAGCACAAACTCGAGTCACGTAGCTAGCGGGGGGGGGGGGCGTCTCGCTATGGACACACCCTATATGCAAATTGATTGGTGATACGTATCCAACGGCGCAACTTGTCATTGGACACCATCTACAGTCAATCACAGCTCTCTCTCGAGTGGCCGCGGACGCGCTGTTTTGGCCGCTGAATTTCTCCGTGGTCACATTCCAACCCGGAACGCAGTCTACCAGTAGGGCTTTTCAGATTTTGATGTCAGTGTCACTTTGATAAAGTTTTCCTTTGAGCCTTTTTTTTTTTGATGGAAACTTTTCAAGTAAAGGCTTTGTGTATTTGATATGTGGAACTTTTATGTTAACTGGGAACAGTTAAAAAGGTTCAAGATAATATCTCCCCATACGTGATTGGAGAAGCTATCCTAATTTCAAGTGATGTCTGCAGACAAAGACTAAATCTGTAAAATTGTTTTCTTTAAAAACCCTAAAATTGTAACGGTGACTTAACATGCAAACAATTAGCCATGGTCTGTGTTGCCTTCGTAACACCTGTCAGCGCCTCGAGACACAGAGAGATAGAGAAAATCCCAAAAAAGTGTCTGTACCTTGTTTGCCAGTAGAATATTAAGAGGAGCTGGGAAACAGGCATGTTTGTTAAAAACAAGCTAGGGGATTATTGATCTGACCATTGATTTTTACCCAGAGGCTAGAAGAGGAAACGTAAGAAATAGATAATTCTTGTTGTCTGGGCAGCTAATATGTAGGTGCAACACGACAGAGGAACTTCTTTCCGGTCCAAAAGATGGCTCCATATGTGACAGGCTATCTAATGGAAGATTATTGTTGGTGATGCATCTACGATCCTTTTGTCTCATTTTGTGTGTTTGGAAAGTTTTCTCTTTTGAGTTTTCACTTGGAAAATAAAAGCTGCATTTCTCTGTAGTGTGGCTATGAGGGTGCGGATTGAACTTGTGTGAGACCATGTATTTTCCAAGACAGCCATACTTCTGTCCTGATATGGAAAGTGAAAGAAGTAAAAGTTTGAATCTGTTATCTGTGCTAATTAGAAAATGAAGAATATAACAAGATTAAACCAAAGTCTGATCTTTGTAATTTAACAACTTGACACAAGAGAAAAATGGCTTTGAGTACTGTAATTAGCCTTCCTTGCTTTTTTGTGTCAACAATGGAACTGTGAATATCTTCTATCTAAAAAGAAGAAGAAAAAAAACAGTGGTGTCTACCAAAAATGGTATGTTCTTGATTTTACTTCTCATGCATTTCATGTAGCTCATTGACTTGGAAATGTACTCACTTACCCACTCACACATCCATTCAAATTCTTGTGGTTGGCCGGACCATCTGTAGAAGGGCAAAGGGATGTAAAATGAAATTATAGCAGGGCTCTGAAGTTATGATATGTTCAGCAAGGCTGAAGTGGAAAAATGAAAAGAACAAAATTTGGAAAAAGCCTTTAGCAATTTCAAGTACAACGTGAAAAAAATAAAATAAAAATAAAGAACTCAGTGTTCAGCCTTCTGCAAGTTCCCCTTTGGCAGATCATACCAAACATCGCTGAGTGGCCGGGTAATACTATGGGAAAAGCAGGTACTGACACAGTTGCTAACTTGGTAGCTTTCTTGCTAGATTTAGAAACTTTTCAGACCCCCCTGGAGACTAAAACCTTCAAAAGCAACCAGCAAGAAAATTACTTTTTGTATTACCTTTGGGAGAATGTTTGTGTTTACGCCAATACGTTTTGCGAAAAAGTAATGTAGAAACATGTAATATGTCCATACTTGAGGAACGAGGCTTGAGAATCCAGTGTACTGGGGGGGGGGGCATGTGAGTCTCCATTTTCAATCCCAGTGTCCCAGTCATTTTAGCATAGGTTTACCTTACAGAGGTGTACATGGTGGGTTTACAGCATTTTTTCTTTCTCGAAGCCAATCAAAATTGGTGTCAGTAGGCCAGATTACCATTGGTTCGTGAGAGCTGGAGGAGGGAGGCGGCTGCAGGTGCAGCGTGATTGACACATTCCTCAGCAGTTCACTGTGCTTACAGAACTCGTTGCCTAGTGAGCCTGCAGTTACTGCTATTGGTTACACCACGAATAGTTGGCCCACAGTTGGCCGCCTTTTCCAAAGTGCCGCCCCAGGCAATTACCTAGTTGGCATATAATGGATGAGCTGGAAGTGGCCTCGCCACAGCATATTAAAAATGAATAAATAGATAAATAAATAATGGTTGAATTATTAAATTCCTGCATATCAGTCGGAGGCCCTTTGGGAGGGCGGGGCCCATTTCAATTGAAACGTAGCTAAGTCAAGTCCATTTTGTTTATATAGCCCAATATCAAAAACTATAAATTTGCCTCAGTAGGCTTTACAGCAGTACAGCATCCTGTCCTTAGACCCTCACATCGGATAAGGAACAACTCCCTAAAACAACCTTTAACAGGGAGATAAAATAGGAAGAAACCTCAGGAAGAGCAACCTCCAGTGCATTTGAGTAATCTTACTAAAATAGCCATAATACAGGAAATGGGTGGACCAATCAATCAATCAATCAACCAATCAATCAATCAATCGAATTACATTGATTGATTGATTGGTTGATTGATTGATTGATTGATAAGCACTGATGTAAATAGTTTAATAATCTCGACTGGTGTGTATAGGTTCTTTAAACACGCAGGCTTGTTTCTTTAATAGTTTGGGTAGTGTTTGCAATTGTTCCTGTCACTTTTTGTAGTTGCATATATTCAAATAGTGTGCCATTATGGTGTCTTGATTCTGAAAACAAATAGGCTGGTTTGACACATGCTTTTTTTCCCTCTCTTTCTCTGCCACTGTAGCCTCGCCTCTCCCAGGTAATGTCATTTATATGCAAATATGCATATAAATCTATAACCTCTGGTGCCTTTTAGGGCAGCGGTTGTACTTTTTAAAAGAGGAGTTGGCAACACTGACAGGCAAGTGCTTGTAGGAGGTACATGGGTGCTACGTGAAATGAAATAGGAAAGTAAGTTTCACAACAACAAATACCTGTTGTACTTTCTCTCTGGGCATATTGTGATAAAATACCACATAAATTGTCAAATCGACTTCAGCCTGAAATACTGAATATGTGAGGATGCTCTATTCTCTGTACATGCAACAGCTTTTTTTCTTCCAGTCTCTTGTTATTTTTTCCCCTTTGGATTTTTCTCTCTTTTTCTCCCCAACTGTCAGTTGTACTTGGCCAACTACCCCGCTCTCCCGAGCCGTCCTGGTCACTGCTCTACCCCCTCTGCCGATCCGGGGAGATCTGCAGACTACCACATGCCTCCTCCGATATATGTGGAGTCACCCCCTGGCACGTGGGAGGATCATTCTATTCCTCCCAGCCCCCCCCCCGAACAGGCGCCCCGACTGACCAGAGTAGGCGCTAGTGCAGCGACCAGGACACATAGCCACCACATCCGGCTTCCCACCGGCAGACACGGCCTATTATGTCTGTAGGGACGCCCCCAAGCTGGAGGTAATACAAGGATTTGAACCAGCGAGCCCCGTATTGGTAGGCAGCGGAATAGACCGGCAATCTACCCGGACGCCCCCAGTCTCTTGTTCTTTTGAGATGCTGGAAGACACGTCACCCAGAAGCAAACTGCAGCTAAACCCATCATTTCATTCTTTTGTAAGACATCTGGCAAAAAGTACATCTTGCCAATAGACCTGCTATATCCACATTTGCAGTCAGCTGCAAAACTCATTTGAAGACCTTCATAACTTCACGCTGCAGTTCATCAAAACTAAGACAGCTATTTCACAGTTTTCCCAGTCAGGGCTGATTACGGATTTTTATCGCACAACCTTGATTAGGCTTGATTATTCTAAGTCGCGGCGCTTGTGATTGCAGATTTGTTGATATGGATCTACAGTTCGGTATGGTAATTTGGGTAAGTAGTGGTATCAGGACATTGGCGAATGTAAATAAATTGGTGCTGCTGCAGTCTCTTCAGAAGTACTGGCTCATAAGCATGAGTGATGCGCCTTTAAGCATGGTGTCAAACTTTCATCACCTTATTTTTTTCTTTTTTTTTTGAGCCCCCCCCCCCCCTTTTCTTCCCAATTGTATCTGACCAATCACCCCACTCTTCCACCCCCTCTGCCGATCCGGGGAGAGCTCCAGACTACCACATGCCTCCTCCAATACACGTGGAGTCACCAGCAGCTTCTTTTCACCTGACAGTGAGGAGTTTCACCAGGGGGACGTAGCGCGTGGGAGGATCATGCTATTCCCCCTTCAGTTCCCCCTCCCCGAACAGGCGCCCCGAACGACCAGAGGAGGCGCTAGTGCAGCGACCAGGACACACCCACATCCGGCTTCCCATCCGCAGACACGGCCAGTTGTGTCTGTAGGGACGCCCGACCAAGCTGGAGGTAACACAGGGATTCGAACCGGCGATCCCCATATTGGTAGGCAACGGAACAGACCGCCACGCTATCCGGATGGCCTAAACTTTCACCATCTTTTAAGCGACTCAGTGGTTAACAGCAGAACTCGCTCCTTAAAATGAGAGGCTCTGAAGTTAATTACAGTTGCAACAACAACGACGACAACAATAATCCTCTTTTTAAAGCAATATTTGAAAAAGTTCCAAATGGTGCTACAGAGAGTTAAACATAGCTAAAAAAGAGAGCAAATCGAGGCCTAGGGCGGTGGAAAGAAACAGTTGCACACCCACACACCTCGCTCCTTCAGACAACATCCTCCAGGCAATTGCTGCAAAACTCAATGCTTAGTTAACACAGCCTTTTGAAATGAAAGGTGCAAAATTTTGGGCATGTAAGTTTTGCAGGGCAAAATTAAAGTGTGTAATCCAGTTTGCATAAATTGAAGAAGTGCTCGACTATGGCAGGACAAAACACTTAAACAGCCTCCTCTATAATGTCCCTTTTCGGTCTTTATTTTTCAGCAGTTGCTCAAGAACAAGAAGAAAGACCACAGATATTTATCCCAGGGGGTCATCATATTGATGTAACTCGTTTAGTGAACTCCACCTTGCAACTATCTTATAATGACCCCCAGTAGCTGTCCTCTTACCTAGTTCATTACCTCCCTGGCAGCTGGCCTCCCCCTCCCCATGCTTGTCCTATCTCTTTCTGTCTTACTCTCACTTGATTTCCTTTTCTTCTTTAGCTCCTTCAGCCATTTTGATGGGAAGAGCTAACAGCAAAAAGGAAGCAAACAAGCATCACACACACACACACAAACAGAGATGCACTCATGCACCTCAACAGTCTGCCATTACGGTTATGTGTAATGGCCAGGAAGAATACATTTTGGCCCCCCAGGAACATGAAATGGATACAAATAGTTTTGGCCTCATCCCTCCAAGTGTAATGTTTAATATAACCTCCAGCACTGGTTACTGACTGTTCACCACAATGATTCAGAGCCAGTGAACACATATATGGTAGCATGGACCATGTCCTCTTGAGTACCTAAATCCACATTAGAATCGGACGGTGTAACCCTGATGGCCCAACTCAAAGCTGTGCTGTTAACCCAGAAAGTCTTGTGACTGCTTCTAAACTGAGAATCTTTAACTCGTTAGGTCCCCTCAATATTGCCTTGACTACTTATTTCACTTCTCAATAACCCCCCCCCCCCATTTTTCTCCCCAGTTGTACCGAGCCAATTACCCCACTCTTCCGCGCCTTCCCGGTCGCTGCTCCACCCCCTCTGCCGACCCGGGGAGGGCTGCAGACTACCACATGCCTCCTCCGATACATGCGGAGTCGCCAGCCGCTTCTTTTCTCCTGACAGTGAGGAGTTTTGCCAGGGGGATGAAGCGCATTGGAGGATCATGCTATTCCCCCCCAGTTCCCCCTACCCCCCGCCCCCCCGAACAGGTGCTCCACCCCCTCTGCCGATCCGGGGAGGGCTGCAGACTATCTATCACATGCCTCCTCTGATACACGCGGAGTCGCCAGCCACTTCTTTTCTCCTGACAGTGAGGAGCTTTGCCAGGGGGGATGTATCGCATGGGAGGATCACACTACCCCCCCCCAAACAGGTGTCCTGGCTGACCAGAGGAGGCGCCAGTGAAGTGAGCAGGACACATACCCACATCCGGCTTCCTACCCGCAGACACGGCCAATTGTGTCTTTAGGAACGCCCGACCAAGCCGGAGATAACACAGGGATTTGAACCGTTGAGTGCTGTGTGGTAGGCAACGGAATAGACCGCCATGTTACTCGGATGCCCCACATTTGGCAATGTAACGGCAAACAACACTCTTGCTGTTCGTCTCAAGAGATGGAAACAGTTTTGGATGAGGCCGGGTTGCAGGGTTGGACTGCACCTGCTAGCCATTGGCGGCCAAACTGAGAAAAATGAAAATAATTTAGACTCATTTCTTTGTCAACCATGTAGTGGAATATGGCCACAATATTATGAATTTCAGCGGCACAGTGGTTAGTGCGGTCGCCTCACAGCAAGAAGGTCCTGGGTTTGAGCCCCGGGGTAGTCCAACCTTGGGGGTCATCCCGGGTCGTCCTCTGTGTGGAGTTTGCATGTTCTCCCCGTGTCCGTGTGGGTTTCTTCCAGGTGCTCCGGTTTCCTCCCACAGTCCAAAGACATGTAGGTCAGGTGAATCGGCATTACTATATTGTCCCTAAGTATGAATGTGTGCATGTGTCGGCCCTGTGTGATGGCCTGGTGGCCTGTTCAGGGTGTCCCCCTGCTTCCCGCCCAATGACTGCTGGGATAGGCTCCAGCATCCCCGTGACCCTGAGAGCAGGATAAGCGGTTCGGATAATGGATGGATGGATTATTAATGTCCTTGTTATACATTTCGGGGTACCACCTATGACCTTCATAGGAAATTTGGGTAAACCAAATGAATCAGGTTCAGATCTGAAGTCTTACATTTATTGATTACAGGAATTGCTGTCTTTGATTTTGAGAAAACACACAATAGAATAATTTATTAAATGCAATGCAGTTCATTGCTTTACTGAAAATCCTGCAAGGTAAAGACTAGTAGTGGCAGTTGGAAGCTGAAGTTAGTACATAAAGAAGCTGAAAATGCTGAAATCTTAACTGCATTCGCTGAAAAAAATGAAATGCATTGCACCGCTGGAAAAAAAAAAAAACTGGAAGCTGAAACATGATCACCCAATTAGTCCATGGGCCAGAGCCCAAAATTTCCTATTTCGGTACACTCAAGGTGGCAAAACTTACTTATAATTTTTGAAAGGATCCATGTCTGTAGATGATATTTTGGTATGATAACCATTCCTGAGTGGCAGCTGTATCACAGTTATCAGCTCATGAAGTTAACCACCCCCTAAAGTAAATTGCATTTTAGACGCTGGTGCATATCCTGGTTTAGCCTCATGGTCAGGACATTTTTCAATGTTCTATAATATTGTCTTTGGTATCATTTTAAAGGGGACCTTCTTAGCTTTCATTCAAGCCCTGTTGTGGATATTTCTCACAAATATAGAGGTCACTTGAGCTCTTCAACCCGTCAATAACACACATCTTTCTGCAATGTTCGCCTAAACTATATACTTTCTTTTAGCCCTGTGGCATCTAGGAATATCAGGGACACAAATACAAAAACTGGAATACTCACAGGACTGTAAAGATTCAGGAAATGTATAATATACCCATACTATTTCATTGTGTGAGGTGATTGTGAACCTTAAATTAGAAGGGCATTATTACTAAGAAACTAACTAGACCAAAGCCAGTTAGTCCATGGGTCAGACCAGATATCGATATCACCCAAGATGACACAACTTCACTGGTGCCATTTTATTTGGTACACTAACAGAAGTAAAATAATACATGATAACCTTTCCAAATGAGGAGCTATTTCATTTTTCTTTCAGGAAACCTGTTTCTGTGCCTCTCACGATTGTGTATTTGCCCAGATTTTTACAAATATAGCATTTCAACACCCCTGGTACTGATTAGCCTAGCTTAAACTCTGGGACAGTTTTTAGTTGGCCAACAACCAAGGATAACCAGTACTGTGTACTTCCATTCATTGTGCTAAGCTAGGCTAACGTGCAGCCAGATAGCTTTCTACTAAACACATATAGAGGAAACTGGTATCTATCTTCTTGTCTCACTCTGGAGAAGATTGTAAGCTAATTTCCCATAATGTTAGCATGTTCTTTTAATGTATAGTATGTTAATATGATTAGTTAAAGTGGCTACGAGGAACTTTCATCTTGTGTTGATTTTAGCGGCCTCATGTGGACAAAATACAGCTGTTGCATAGCAACTAGGTAATGTATCTATTTGTGGCTATGTAAGATAAATAATGGTAATATGACGCTGGTGAAGCAAAGTAAACTTTGTTTTAGTAGTGTTCATACACCTAAGTTACATGTATTTGTTTGTATGTGGCAGGTGAAAACTGACTGAATATGGCCACTGGTGAACAAGCAAGTTTTTACCCAATACCAAAGCGCCCACGGGTGGAGTGCATTATCCACTGTTCTGATGATACAGATAAGCTGGTTTCACTACAAAGTGTCGACTCATGGAGAACTCTGCTCTGGGCAGCTCAGATATGAAATCATGCACCAGTTTTGAAACTGGCAAAAGACATTCCTGAGGGACAGATTCCAGCAATCTACTACCACAGAAAGTGTCGCAGTATCTTCACTGTGAAGCAAATTCTTGATGGCCTCCTTGCAAAAGAAAAGAAAAGTTGTGTCTCTGCTGAAGAGAAAAAATCTAAGAGAGTAGCTCGACATGCTCCAAGTACATCTAGGACTTATGATGCAGAGTGCATATTTTGTCAGAAAAACAGCAAATATTCCAAGAGACAGAATACGAGAGAAGTACTGGTGCAGTGTCGAGAACTGCGAGCTGATGCAAAGATCAGGAGTGCAGCCACAAAGAAAAGGGACAGCAGAATCCTTGCCATTGTGAGTAGAGACCTTGTAGCAGCTGAAGGGCACTACCACAGGTCATGCTATAGACTTTACACCAAAGAAGAGGTTTCCAAAGGAGAGGTTGCCAGCAATGAAGATGATGATGCTGTAGCCCAGTATGAAGCTGCTGTGAATAAGGCATACAATGAGCTGTTCCTCTTCATCAGGATGGAGCTTTTTGGCAATCCTCAAGTGATGACAATGACTGATCTCTCTTCTAGACCGCTAGCTTCAATGAACTCCCAAGGCATTGCCCAAGTCAAGGAATCAACCAAGAAGCACATAAGGCGAAACCTGGAGAGTGAGTTTGCTGGAGCCTTGCAGATATTCCCTGATGAGAAAGGAAAATTCCTCCTCTATCCCGATAACTTGTCCATGAGGGAACTTGCCAAAGAAAATCAGTCTCTCAAAAGGGAGCTGCAGACCCTGAAAAGTGTCAGTGCACAAGCAGCCATCAAATTGAGAGCAGACATTAAAAGTCAAGATGTTCCTCAAACCTGGCCGCCTGAAGTCAAA
The DNA here is from genome assembly GCF_029633865.1 of Lampris incognitus. Lineage (NCBI taxonomy): Eukaryota > Metazoa > Chordata > Actinopteri > Lampriformes > Lampridae > Lampris > Lampris incognitus. The sequence goes on along the minus strand of NC_079211.1, from coordinate 136,769,149 downwards.
CCAGAAGCAGAATGTCCTACCATTCCAGAGTCGCTCATTATCTTCCTGTACTCTCTACTCACAGGCTCAAATGATCCTGATCATGCATCCCAGAGAGTGCAGTGCCTTCTGCAGTCATTTGGCCATGACATAGTATATGCAGTGACATGTGGAAATACCAAGCCTTCCAAGCACATTGTTCTGCCATTCAGTGTCAAATCGTTGACAGGAAATGTAGAGTTGATAAACATCCTCAACCGACTTGGTCACAGTGTGTCCTATTCACAGATGGAAGAGATCAACACTGCCCTGTGTCTCCAGAAACTCTCATCATCAGGGAGTGGCATTGCCCTTCCAGCTAACATCCATCCTGGCATATTCACAACTTTAGCCTGGGACAATATCGACTGTCTTGAAGAAACTGTCAGTGGTGAGGGAACATCTCACAGAGTCAATGGGATTGCTGTGCAAGCAAAGCCAGTCAACCCACTTCCTGTCCAACCCATGCCCACTGTTCCCAAAACAAAGAAGAGAAGCATTGATGGACCCCCACCAATGTTACCAACTTACAATGCTGGACAACGGGTAGGGCCACCACAAAGCAAAAAGTCAGATGCCGATACTGCAGCCAATACTAAGCTTGCCAGAGAGAAAAACCTTCTTTGGGTCCTAGCACGCATGTCACAACAAGAAGAACAGTCAGTCAGCAGCTGGACAGGCTTCAACATCCTGACTCGAGGAGAGATGACGGTCATCCCCGACAATATAGGCTATCTGCCTACCATCAATGCTCCAGCGACACAAATGTCTACTGTCAACGAGGTGCTTAACCAGTCACTGAGCATCATGCAGTGCTTAGGCCTGAGGAAGATTGTCTGTGTCTTTGACCAAGCCCTCTATGCGAAGGCTGTCGAGATCACATGGAAACACCATGACAAGTTCCATGATATCATCGTTAGGCTTGGGGTATTCCACACCATCTGCACACTGCTGGCAATAATAGGAAAGCGTTTCCAAGTTGCTGGACTCAAAGACCTCTGCATTGAGTCTGGCATGATTGCAGAAGGCTCAATTGCTGGTGTTATGGATGGCCGCAAGTACAACAGGGCAGTGCGACTACACAAGCTCCTGTATGAGGCTCTCATGCGACTGACCTTGAATGGTTTCCTGTCCTGGTTGGAAGAAACTCACAGGAATGACATGGTTCACCTGAATGAGACACTGAAGACCATTGACAGCCTTGGGAAAGAAGTCTCACAACATGCTTTGAAGGAGGTCCTCGAGAACAGCTCTTGTACACGCATCATGGATCTATTTGAAGTCTACCGTGAGTTCCTTAGAGGTGGAAATGGCAGCCTCTCGAACTTCTGGATGTCCTATTTGGACATGGTTGAAATCTTGTTGGGGCTCATCCGAGCATCCAGAGAGGGAGACTGGATGCTACACTTGGCTAGCATTCGAGCAATGATCCCATGGTGCTTTGCTTATGACAGGATGAATTATGCACGCTACCTCCCCTACTACTACGCCCAGATGTCTGAGCTGCCCATCACACACCCAGATGTGTACACAGAATTCATGGAAGGAGGCTTCTCAGTCCAACTGGGCTCCACCAATCCCTTTGGCCGAATCCCTGTTGACCAAGCTATAGAAGAAACGGTGAACAAAGACACCCAAACAGCTGGAGGGACAAAGGGATTCAGCTTGAAGCCAGGAGCTGTGACCAAATATTATCTCACAGCTGAGTATAGAAGCATGTACCTCAGACAGCTGAGAGACCTGACAGGTCAAGGCAGGTGCAAATGGTCTCATCCAGATCTACAGAGTCCAAGGATCAAGAGAGATGAAGCAGATGTCCAGTCTGTCATGGACCTTATGGAGAATAACTGGCTCAATCCTATGTCCCCTGATGAGATTGATTTGGTTAGCCTCTCCACTGGCAACATGGCTCCACCTGATGTGACCATAGATCTCTTGAGAGCTCTTGAGAAAGGAGAAGAGGCCTACCAAGCATTCCAGCAAACAAGGTTAGATGCAGACCCACCACCTGTGAAATTCCACGACAAGATGACCAAGCAAAGTCTGAAAACATTCTCCAATGTCAGCACAAAACAAGCTCATGGAAAGAAAGCACAGGATGTGGTTCTGAAGGCAGATAGAAACCTTTTCAGTCACATGATCCTGGTGGCTGAAAGCAGGAAGGTGAATCTGAAGGATGTCCTTGCCTACCCATTGGGCCCACTACCATGGGCACTGGCAAATGCTGATGGGTCCTTACGAAAAACAAACAAGGCTGCACTTGCCAGAGAGCTTGAAAAGAATGTATCTCCTGCAGAAGACATCCCAATCCCATCTACTTCCATCATTGATGGGATGAGCCTGGTCCAAAAAATGAATGGCAACAACAAAACCTTTGCACAGGTGGCAGAGTCAGCCTTGACCCAGGTCCTCCATGAGGGAGCACAGAGTGGGAGGATGGATGTTGTTTTTGATGTCTATCACCAGACTTCGATCAAAGATGCTGAACGACTGAACCGGGGTGGAGACATCACTCTCCAGTACAAGAATCTTGCAGGGGGACACCACGTCCAGCAGTGGAGAAAATTTCTGTGCAGTTCCTCCAACAAGACCAGTCTCATCAAGTTTCTGGTGGAAGAGTGGAAACTCCCACGATACAGAGCTATGCTGCATGGCAAGGTGTTGTACATGACCTGTGAGGAAACCTGCTACAAGTTGACAGAAGATGGGTGTGAGGAAGCAGCAGAACTGCACTCCACACATGAAGAAGCTGACACCCGTCTGCTCCTGCATGCATTGCATGCAGGAGCAGACGGGTTGCATTGCATTGCTGCATTGCATGCAGCAAATGCGGGCTCAAAGTCAGTTATCATCACAGCTGAGGACACTGATGTCATGGTGCTTTGTCTTGGCTTCCAGAAGGACATCACCTGTCCCATCTACCAGAAGTGTGGGACTCAGAACCGCACACGGTTTGTCGACATCACCAAACTGGCAAGTTCACTTGGAGACAGCATCTGTGACAGCCTAATTGGCTTACATGCCTTCACAGGCTGCGACACTCTCAGTGCATTCGCTGGTCGAGGGAAGCTGAATGCCCTGAAGATAGTGAGAAAGGACACTTCCTGCCAAGAGACTTTTAGTCAACTGGGACAGACATGGAATGTGAGTGATGAGCTGTTCCAGAAAATTGAGCAGTTCACCTGTTGGGTGTATGTTGCTAATAGCAGCACTGCTGAGGTGAACAAACTGCGTTACCAGCTCTTCTGCACCAAAAGGGAAGAGGTTGAGTCCAGCCAGCTGCCACCATGTAGAGACTGTCTCTTTATGCATGTTCAACGAGCCAACTATCAGGCAGCAATATGGAAGTGCTGTCTGCAGGCTAACCCTGTGGTACCAAGCCCTACTGAGTATGGATGGACAGACGATGAAGGCAAGCTGGCCATTTACTGGATGCGCTCCCCACCTGCACCAGATGTGGTCTTGGAAATGCTAACATGCAAGTGTGTGCATTCATGCAAAATGCCAAGCTGCATGTGCCTGTCAAATGGACTTCCATGCAGACATGTGCAGGTTACAGACCTGCAGTAACCAAAAACAGCAGGATGGTCCAGAACTGGACTTTGAACTTGGGGAGTCAGATGATGAGAGAAACGAGCAGTTTGATGAATGACAGTGTGATGATTCTGATGGTATTACTGTGGTAGTAGTCTATTGATGCACAGGATGTTGATTCTGGACTTGGTTACCCAGAGCTTGATAACAACAATGTAACCATATTCACATATACCCATTACCCTACCCATTACCATTACATATACCCACTAATGATATGGGATTACATGTATCATTGACTAAGTATATGTAAATGTCAATGTTGTTTAAAATATTAAAATAGTTCATTACCTCACTATGGTATTCCTTTTTATCATGTATTTTGATTGTGTATTTAAACAAATGTATAGAGACCAGTTTGTGACCTAACTGGCTTTGGTCTAGTTCTCATTTAAGGCTCACAATCACCTCACACAATGAAATAGTATGGGTATATTATACATTTCCTGAATCTTTACAGTCCTGTGAGTATTCCAGTTTTTGTGTTTTGTGTCCCTGATATTCCTAGATGCCACAGGGCTAAAAGAAAGTATATAGTTTAGGCGAACATTGCAGAAAGATGTGTGTTATTGACGGGTTGAAGAGCTCAAGTGACCTCTATATTTGTGAGAAATATCCACAACAGGGCTTGAATGAAAGCTAAGAAGGTCCCCTTTAAAATGATACCAAAGACAATATTATAGAACATTGAAAAATGTCTTGACCATGAGGCTAAACCAGGATATGCACCAGCGTCTAAAATGCAATTTAGTTTAGCGGGTGGTTAACTTCATGAGCTGATAACTGTGATACAGCTGCCACTCAGGAATGGTTATCATACCAAAATATCATCTACAGACATGGATCCTTTCAAAAATTATAAGTAAGTTTTGACACCTTGAGTGTACCGAAATATCGTCTGGCCCATGGACTAAATGGCAGATTGGGGAGCTGAAGATCATTCTCAAAAGAAAAACACTGTGGGACCTAAAGAGCTGAGAATTGCGTGGGCATGGAGTCGAGGGCGTTGTCTGAAGAAGCTGACGGGTTGAATGACCTGAACAGGCACGTTCCAAAGAAAAATAGGATAAATACAGCGAAGAAGAAACGAGGACATAAATTACATTTCATGCAGCTGATTTGAAAACGTGTATATGACCTGAAATTCACTTAAAGATGTTGAACTTTCAGTTTAAGGTGAGGAGTTTTACATTGGGGAAGTGCAACATGAGAAAATAAATAAATAAACAAAAGTTCTTCAGTTGTTTATTCCAATTTTCAGAACAGCTGAGTTTGATTGCAGATAACGGTGCAAATTAACGACACCTGGTGCGATCATCATAATGTAGTTCAAATGCGCATGTGCCCATGACTCAGCACTCAGGATACACCCCCCCCGCGTGTGCGTAACCATGGAAACGTGACAGTTAACTTTTGGAAATATCTGTCAATGCATTTTCTATGGCGGCGCACCCTCGGAACAAATGCTCGTATCTAAAAGAAAAACTGTACATCGCACAGCTTAGAGTTTTACATCGTGAGTTTCATTTGAGGTCAGCGAACATTTTGATGTATGGTGCGTCCGAATATAGTGAGAATTTAAGAGGTTTCAGAGAGTTAAATAAAGATTCTTCTGTTTTTCTCCGAACATCCGGTTCTTGATCTGTATTGCAGTCTATCGGGGCAGTTCGATGGTACTCCTGCCGTTTTGAAGCTCGAAGTTCAAATTTTGTAAGTTACCGCGCTTTGGTAGTCACATTGTCTGAAACAGAACCCATTTGTCTACATGTCTTAATGTATAAGTTGTGTATGGAAGTGAAATTTTTGAGACTTAACAGGGCTAAAGAGTAAAATTTATGTGTAAAGCAAAACAGCTATAGTTTCGAGGCGGTGACGTAACTGTGACGTCAATTAAACGCATCCATATGCGGAAGTTGCTGAAGTTCAAAGGGGAGTATGTTTGAAGAGGATTTGAACGTTCCCATATGAACACTCACATTATGAAAAATTGCTGAAAAAAGCTGAATTTATAAGTTATAAAAAAAGTTTAATGTGGGCGTCCGGGTAGCGTAGCGGTCTATTCCGTTGCCTACCAACACGGGGATCTTCGGTTCGAATCCCCGTGTTACTTCCGGCTTGGTCGGGCGTCCCTACAGACACAATTGGCTGTGTCTGCGGGTGGAAGCCGGATGTCGGTATGTGTCCTGGTCGCTGCATTAGCGCCTCCTCTGGTCGATCGGGGCGCCTGTTCGTGGGGGAGGGGGAATTGGGGGAATAGCGTGATCCTCCCTCTTCCCCTCTGGCGAAACTCCTCACTGTTTTGCACTACAACCCCCCCCCCCGGCGAAACTCCTCACTGTCAGGTGAAAAAAAGCGGCTGGCGACTCCACATGTAGCACACATAAAGATTACATTTTAACATTTACATATATAAATGTGAACATCTAATATATATTTACATTTTGATATTTAAATAGTTTCTGTAGTTGAAAGTATGCAGACGTAGTTAGTTCAAAAAACGTGAAGAAAAAATAAAATAATAAATACTGGGAAGAACATAAGTCAACTAGCTTCCAGCTAGCCCACTAACAATGAAACGCGGATAACAGCATTACGTTTGACCCGAGAGACCTAACCACCTATGGTCACTAGATGGCAGTATTATTACGTGATAGAAATGCAGTTAAACTTGATATCGCAGCCAATTTAAGCACTATAATTTTGGGACCTAAATCATTGTTCATGAAATCTTTTGCTGAGTAATACTAGCTGGGTTACTGAAGGATTAAATAATTAATTCATGTCAATTCAGAAGTGTACAGAAACAAAGAGTTACCTTAAAGTTCTCTAAGAAATGTTTTGAATTTATGACCTCAGATATGATCAATATCATGTAAGAAATGAGAGAGGGGTGTTCGTGTGATTGTTGGGTGTGTGTGTGTGTGTGTGTGTGTGTGTGTGTGTGTGTCTGCGTGTGTGTGTGTGTGAAGAGAGAGAGAGAGAATGAAACTTGAATTGATTAATTCAAGTCATTGTCCTGAATAAAAAGAAAGTGTTTAACCTCGAATACACAGCTCCCATCATCAGCAATGATGAGATGAGGAAGTTCTTTCCTCTTCTATGGAAAAGAGTTCTTGTCTTGTGTGGAGATGTGATTAATTCCTTCCCGTGATCAACAGTGAAGATAATCTGGAAAGTTTAAGTGTCCTTACGTCCTGCTATAAACTGGATCATCACATCAACAACATGATTCCTTTGGAAGGTCCTCTGGTCTGTTTGATGTCAGTTTAGCGCCTTTATGTGGGATCACTTTGCAAACTCAGTTAATATATGAAAATATTTTGCTTACTTATCTCTGGTGAAATTCCAAAGGGGGGAAGTGAGAGAGGGGGGGGGTGGATAGAGAGACAGGAAGACAGGGAGGCAAAGGGGGTCCTCACTACAACCAATCAGTGTAGCAATGTCCAAAATAGTCTTGTTTCTGACTGACTGTGGTTCAGCCATACATGAGTTCCTGCCAGATAACTTTCATTTCCCACTCTCTACATGACAATAATCAAGAGCAGCTGAACCTGTGGTCAGTCAATAAATTGTTAGCTAACAAGCAAACGAGAAGCAAGTGTCAAGTTTGTGTGCCTCTGTGCACGTGTTAGACAATTGTCTTGTATAGTCTCTTTGAGATGCTTTTGCTAAATAAAGTATGACTAGGTTTTGAATCTTCGAACTCCGCAATGCGCCCGCTTTGCAGAGGCCTTCTGCTTCCTCTGAGTATGCATGTAGCAGGCCTGGCTCAGGTGGGACTGATTCCCAGCCAGAGGGAGGCTCATAGCGAGGGCAGTCGACTACCCAGTGACAGACGAGAGAATGGGTAATGAGAAGGCATTAACTAATACCCTTGGTATGGAAGCGATTGTCAGATGTGTTTGCCAAAAGAAACAGAGGATGCTGTAAAAAAAAAAAAAAAAAAAAAAAGCTAGCACAATGAAATAATTACATAAAGCTTAGAAAATAAGGACATTAGTAAAATATTCTTGCAATATCAGATGATATGATCAACAATGTCCCATGGTGATGGGGCTGAGTAAGAATTTGGTTTTTGGGGGCGTTTGGGTAGCGTAGTGGTCTATTCCGTTGCCTACCAACACAGGGATCTTCGGTTCGAATCCCTGTGTTACCTCTGGCTTGGTCGGGTGTCTACAGACACAATTGGCCGTGTCTGCGGGAGGGAAGCCGGATGTAGGTGTGTGTCCTGGTTGCTGCACTAGCGCCTCCTCTGGTCGGTTGGGGAGCCTGTTCAGGATGGAGGGGGAAATAGCGTGATCCTCCCACATGCAATGTCCTCCTTGTGAAACTCCTCACTGTCGGGTGAAAAGAAGCGGCTGGCATGCTTCACATGTATTGGAGGAGACAAGTGGTAGTCTGCAGCCCTCCCCGGATCGGCAGAGGGGGTGGAGTAACCCGCCAGGTACTATTGGGGAGAAAAAAAAAGGGGGGGAATTTGGCTTTTGGTCAAATATTCATACAAATCCATTACAAAGAACCACCTGAGAAGTTGCCCAACTAAAATCTATCACTGCACCCCCAATGAAAGCAGTCCAAACCCAGGGCCTGCTTTCAAACTCCCCACAGAACAATAAGTTTGAGAAACTAGTAATTAAAAGACATAATTACTTCTGCAGCTTATCTCTCATTTTGTGGCTGTATTTGTTTGTGTTAAAGGCTAAAAATCATGCTTTGTAAAATGCATGACATTTTACAATTTGTATGTATATGGCACAACTAAAGGAATCTGATGGTGGAAGCAATTCCGTTTTCAACACATTTGGTTATTAATGGTCTTCAATAATCCTCTTTTCAATTTAAATGAGAGAATGGAAAACCTTTTGAATATTGATAAAATTAAGTTTAGGATGCCTGGCACATCTGACAGGTAGCCTTTCAGTCTTCAGCACAGTAACCAGACTGGGTCAATAAATAATAGATTCTGCTATTAACCTGTTGCTGTAAGTTTTGCATTTTGGATGCAAGTTATTAAGGTAACTTTTATGTAGAAGCATGTAGCATATAACTTAAGACTTTACATTGGGGCGTGAGCACTAGAAAACGGCACAAAAATAACAACATATTTTTTACAGGTCCCTGTTGGACACACAGCCCAAATCCACTGAAAACAAATTCACCAAATCCTAATTTGCTTGGAGTCAACACCTGCACTGCAACAATGATGCTGCATATCCTTGCTCATGAAATGACCCTGAAACCTCAGAATTAATGCATACTAACAACAGCAAAAGTAAGAACAACAACAATAATAATAATAATACATGAAAGATGTCTAGGTCTGAAGTAAAGTAGGAATTCATAGTTTAAGTTCTTGATAGGCCTTGTGGTGAATTCTACATATTGAAAGCCCCCCTGGAGATATATCTTAGATGATGTGTGATTTCATTCCAATTTCATGCTGTTTAAACCTCTTTCGTGTGTGTGTGTGTGTGTGTGTGTGTGTGTGTGTGTGTGTGTGTGTGTGTGTGTACATGAGAGAGAGAGAGAGAGAGAGAGAGAGAGAGAGAGCAAAAGGCGCACAGAGCAAGAAGTCCCAGCCACAAGAGCGTAAGATTCAAAGCTCATTTTCATAAACTAATCCTTTACACTGGACTGGATGAGACAGCATTCCTCTCCTGCACCATCTTCTTCTTCTGGTCTTTATGGGACTGAAACCCCAGTACTGCTTACTCAGGACTCACCTGAAATGTGATCTATTTTTTATTAAGGGTCTATTAAATGCTGATCATGGATCAGTTTTGGCTTGTAGGTAACAGTGAAACAACCTAAAGGCATCAGGATTTTCAGTGGCTGAGGATCAAGATTTCTTTTCTGAACCGTTATTTAGATAAAGGCTGAAAACATAATTCTACAATGCAGGTGATACTATTCATCTTATAATACATCCTCCACATTCACACAGGTGAGGTGCGTTGAAATTTGAGTCTTATATTGTGCACTCTATAAGCTCAGTGTTATAGCACTTGTATTAACTACGTATGAGGACAAAACACAGACACATGCCTCCCTTCTGTTTTTATTTGCTGCCGTGCCAAGTTGTATAGTAGGCTTGTGTTAGTAAAGGCCTTAGGGATAACACAAAAAGGTCAACTAATGACTGGTAGACATATCCTCTTGGCATAGGCAGCACTATGCTGTACAGTATGTGTGCGTGTGTGTGTATGTGCACACGTCTTTCATTTTAGTGGGCGTGAAGAGGGCATTGTTTGGTAGTGTTTTAATGGAAATGGTAGTGTTTTAATGGATATGTAGGGGTGGCAGGCCTGTGGGAATGGGTGGTGAATTTTTAAGATACCACTGCACTTAGGTTGAACAACCTCAGCCATTAACCCTTTTCAGCCAAGTCCAAACCATTAAGGCATGCAACCCCAGCTATATTGGTGATGCGTATACCTTGGAGTTTACAGGTTACTGTTTAAAGGTAATCTCCGGTATGATATTCATTGGGTTTTAAAAATTGAAAGGGTCATTGAGGCATCCTAGTTGCTCACTCAGGTGATGCATATGTTGTTGGCTTAGGCTTAAGCACAACATCATGCCTTCCCCTCTAGACTAGGACTGTTGTCTCCACCTCACTCTTTCTGCACCCTATCCTTGAGGTCTTTTTTCACTATCCTGTGTAATAGAGGAAAGACTCCCAGCAAAAAAAAGAAATGAAAAAAAAGCATTTCTTTATTTCTCTGTAAATAATGTATCCACATACTTGGATATGAGAGAGAGAGAGAGAGAGAGAGAGAGAGAGAGAGAGAGAGAGAGAGAGAGAGAGAGAGAGAGAGAGAGAGAGAGAGAGCTTTAACCAAGTCTTTAATGGTCTAATTTTTCATTCACATAAAAAAAACTGTAATTAACAGATACTCATACATATTGAACAACAATCCACATACACAGCTAAAACGAAGATACAGACCCTCCCCTTTTCAGAAAGTAAGAATAAGTAATTGGTTTCCTACAGTGTGCAGAACATCTCCATGTCCCCAAACAGAAACACATTCTTCCAAGTTTGAAATCATTTTGAAATACGTGAACTCACTTTTCAGCCAAGCAGCCATTAGACTCCTGAACACGAGTGTAGCATCTGTGGACCCAGTGCCTTTCATTTTGTTCGTTCTACTAAGTCAAATGCTCATTTTTGCCTGACCAATCAGAAAGGTGACATGTCTACACTGTGCTGCCGTGTACCTAGGACCAAAGACAAATAGGCTGTCTTTGAAAATCTCTCCTAAACCTCTGAGCTACTGCTGCAGTACAGAGAAAAGAGGGCTTAATCCGGGACAGTGGAGCTATAAGTGTATATAAAGAACAGTGACTCCTTGCTCAAGGATCTACATGTGCCACATGCCTGTTCGTAGTCACAGCCCCATGCATCACCCTCCACTGTAGATCCACAATGCGTTTCTCTATGGGCGGTTTGTACAGGGACCTCCAGTTGCCTTTGGGAGATGAACCTGGTGTCAACACACTCAACCACCTCGACTCCTGTACATCGGTCAGTGATGTTCTGTTGAGAACCTTTACAGTGACTGCATATAAGGCCTTCTTAGATGTTCTTGAGAAGTCCTGTATTTCTAGTGTTTTAAAAGACAGAATGGCCCAGTTCACTTCCTTCTGCTCCTCCACTGCAGCACGGATGGACAAAGATGGAAAAACAGGCCGCATAACTGGCTGATCCACTCCACACTCTCCTCTGAGCACCTCTCTGAAAAAAAGTGCACTGATGACTTTCTCCAACAGCCTCTCCATTAGACAAGGAGATTTAAAACCAGTCTCTTGGTTCAAAATGTCAGCCGTTTTCCATTGTCCTCCTGATCTGAGACACACTATCTTAGTCAGTCTAGCTTTTGTGAGGGATCTCCTTACATTGATTGAGCTGAACATCCTGCAGTATATTAGCAGGTTATAGAACGGGTTCCTCCCCTACACTGCCATAGATCTGAGAGTAGTCTCTCTTGGTATTTAAGATTGTTCTCCAAGCTCGGAGGACAGCCTGATAGAAAGGGGTCAGAGTGAACTCCATGCCAGCTAGTTCCACAAGGAACAAGTGCATGTCATAATTCAGGTTCATAATCCTACGAAGCAACATAGATGCTGTTTCACTCCGAAGCTGTTGTTTGTGATATAATAGTCGCTGCACAGTTTGGAGGTGAAAAGCTGTGATACGACTGCAGAGGTCAGTCAGGCCCTGGCCTCCTTCTAACACTGGTAGGAACAATAGAGCAGATTTGGTCTAATGAAAGCCTCCCCAGAAGAAGTTCACCAGCCTCTTCTGTACTTCTCTTATGATCATGTCTGGAGGTTCTACAACTGTAAACCGGTGCCAGAACATCGAGGCAATCAAGTTATTAACAATCAAGGCTCTCCCCCTATAGGACAACTGAGGCTGGATCCAAGTCCATCTAGACCAGGGGTGGCTAACCATGTGCCATGGAGAGCCATGTGTATGCAGGTTTTCATTCCAACCCGACTCCACACCAGGTGATTTCCCTGATACATTCTACCTCTTTGGTTGAAGGGTTGCTAATCGGTGAAATCACCTGGTGTGGCATCCAGCTGGAATGAAAACCTGCATACACATGGCTCTCCATGGCACATGGTTAGCCACCGTTGATATAGAAAATCAGGCACTGATCTTTTCAACTAATCCCTCCCAGTTTTTGCACAGAAAGCGGTCACTGCCCAGAAAGACACCTAAGCATTTCATCCCTTCTGTGTTCCACTGCAGTCCAGCTAGTAATGTTGGCTTCTCTTCCTTGTTCCATTCTCCAAGTAATAAACCCTCAGATTTTGACCAAGTGACTTTTGCAGAAGAAGCTTGTTCATATAAGGCCAATTTCTGCTTGAGAAATGTAACATAATTTTGACTCTTTATGAAAACTGTGACATCGTCAGTGTATACTGATAAACTGACTGAATTAGTAACGGTCTCTGAAAAGGATTGCCCTGAGAGACCCTGCCTGAGCTGAATTAAAAGAGGCTCGAAGGCCAGGGAATACAGCATTCCGGATAAGGGACAACCCTGTCTTATACCTATCTGAACAGAGACAGGTCACCTGAGTCCACTGCCTACCTTTAACAGAACACTGGCTCCATAACACAACAACTTGATCCATGGAATACATTTTCCCCCAAAATCAAAACCTTTAAGTGTTTCGAACAAATAACAATGATCAACTCTATCAAAAGCCTTCTTTTGATCTATAGAAAGAAGGCCAATGTCCAGCTCCTAGAGCTTAGATATATCAATAATGCCCCATATCAAAAACAAATTATCATTGATTGTACGGTCAGGAACACAGTATGTCTGGCTTTAGTGTACAGCAGTATCCATACACTCTTTAAGTCTATTTGAAAGACATTTTGCAATTATTTTATAGTCTGTACATAACAATGAAACCGGTCTCCAGTTTTTCAGTAAGCCAAGAGCTCCCCTTTTTGGTAACAACGTTAGGACAGCCCTACTACACCTCAAAGGTAGAGTCCCAGAATCCAAACAATCTTTAAATGCTTCATGTAAGTATTGTCCAATCAGAGACCAGAATGTCTTGTAAAACTCTGAGGGAAGTCAAAGAAGGTTGAATCAGTTCATCTGGATAGGATGAACTGGAAGGAGGGAAGTCCATCAACTCCAGAGACTTTGCCACAGCTGAGCTGCTGAACTGCTGCAGACAAAGGAGATGGGAGACTCCAGTGAGGCTACCTGTGTTTCACCCAGCTGAGGCAGTCTCTCCAGTATCTCCTCCACGCAGTCAAGAGTCACAGTTCTCCGCACTGAACAGGCCACTGTAGAAGTCTATGGCCAGCTTTCTCATCTCCGATGGATCATCCTGTGACACAGTATCAATAAACTGTGATAGCTTATCATCCTCTAACATTTCCTTGTCTTAATTTTTTGCGTTTTTTAGTGTGACTCACTTGTTGCAGAGACCTGACTATCAGCCTCAGTTGTCTCTTTCACTGGTTCTGTCTCTGTCTCTGCATGAATCCATAACCTGTGCTTCAGTATCACTTACATTACCGATATTTTCGTTATTGTTGCCCTGCTCGGTTGTTTCATTTCTCTTTATACCAGGTTGCGGTATCTTCCACAGCCTGCTGCACTGTTTGTGGGCTACCACTCTCAGCGGCACCTCCAGGCTGTGGCTTACCTGAACTACTGCCCACTGTGGGTTTCCTGTGTGGGCAGGATGAACATTGCCTCACTCAAAACATTTCATACTGCCAGAACTTCCATACACAGTGTAGAAACTGTTTTCATATTTGACTTTAAATGCCACTTCTGGATGTTGTGAAGAATCATTTAAATACATAAATGCCTGTCTCTGCAGAGAGTTAACATGCTGTAGTCGAGCATCATACCCAGATGAACTGTTCTGAACCCACTAGCAAACTTTCCGAACGGCTCAGTTCTCTTTTAAGGTGCTCGTTCGGGATAAATGCAGGTACGCCTGACATGGTAATATGTGTCGATGGCACAAATAATGGCAAGACAGCTACAAACAGATCGTCTAGCATCAGACCTCTCAACCAACAGGTGGACCAAATGCACCTCTCGAACAAAAGCCATCACAGCTTTACTCACCCAAGAGCCATTTGTGATATTCTCATGGCCGAACTGTTCTCCTACAGCCAGGAGAACCTGTTCGACAGTGTACCGTGTGTAAGCCACAACTCTAATCCCGTGTCTGATAGACAGGCGAGGCGATTCCACACTAGGCAGGGATGCCATACTGTACACAGCCAAACTCTGACCAGCTACTTCAGCCACTTTCCAACAACTAGCAATGAAGTAAAAGTTAACTCCTCTTACCTTACGTAGTAGAGAACAAAAGTAAAAAGCAGTAGAAAAACAGTGAATTCCCACCCACCCCAAAAAAACAACACTCGAGCTCACTCAGTACCCCCACTCACGCTCACACACCCAACCTCCAGAGAGAGAGAGAGAGGGATATATATTAAGTAAATTGGAAAATATAAATTGTATGTATATATATATATATATATATATAGCGTTTTTTTCTGAAACTGTCAATAGTGTTATAAGTGCTCAACTAATGAGGAGCGGAATATCAACACAGATACAGGGGAAAAAAAGTTTTAATACATTGCAGTACAAGCCTGTTTCGTGTGTCGCACACTCATCAGCTTCTATTGTGGTTAAACAAAGAATCATACAGTTTACGTTGCCGAGCGTCACACCCCTAATTTCGGTTGGACAGCAACCAATCAGATGAGGAAACATTAAAACTATAACAACCAATGGGGTAGGTACTTACAATGCACAGCAACCAATGGAGGGATAGAAAACATCACAACCAATGGGTTAAGGGACTGGGGCTTGTTTTGAAAATCATTTAGGGACCAGGGCACTGTTGAAATGGCGTACATTAAAAATATAACAAGGTAATTTATGTGAATTATATAGTGAGGTGGTGTTGGGGCACAGTTGGTTGGAAGGACAGACAGTTAAGATATTAAAACATATAAAAAAAACCTCTAATAAATGTCATATGTGTATCATCTAATCGGGAGGGGGGGTAATAAAGACATTTACTTATAGTTACAAAGGAGATATTTTTTTCGGTGTCTGCAGCTGGTGGCCAACTCGTTTCTATTATTCAAGGTGGATATATCAGGTCTGCAAATAATAAAATACTTTTCTGCCAAGCACAGTTTACATCTTTTACCTATATATATATACATATATACATATACATATATATATATATACATATATGTATATGTACAGCATGGCTCAGGAGGTAGAGCAGGTCATTTAGTAATCAGAAGGTCACTGGTTCGATCCCCAGCTCCTGCAGAGAGCGTGTCGAATTTTCCTTGAGCAAAAACACTGAACCCCTAATTGCTCCTGATGAGCAGGTTGGCATGAGCGGCACGGTGGCGCAGTGGTTAGTGCAGGCGCCTTACAGCAAGGTGGTCCTGGGTTCGAATGTGGGGGTTGTCCAACCATGAGGGTTATCCCGGGTCATTCTCTTTGTGTAGTTTGCATGTTCTCTCCGTGTCCACGTGGGTTTCCTCCGGGTGCTCCGGTTTCCTCCCACAGTCCAAAGACATGTAGGTCAGGTGAATCAGCCATATTAATTTGTCCCTATGACTATATCAACCCTGTGATGGACTGGCAGCCTGTCCAGGGTGTCTCCCCGCCTGCCGCCAAATTACTGGGGATAGGGATAGGCTGGGATAGGCTCCAGCATCCCGCAACCCCGATTGGGATAAGCAGCTTGGATAATGGATGGATGGATGGATGGCTGGATGGATATATATACATATATAAAGAGTTGAAGATGCTAAGATTTTCACTGGGAGTGACAAAGAAGGACAGGATTAGGAATGATTATATTAGAGGGACCACTCAAGTTGGACGGTTTGGAGACAAAGCAAGAGAGGTAAGACTGAGATGGTTTGGGCATGTGTGGAGGAGAGATGCTGGGTATATTGGGTGAAGGATGCTGAATCTGGAGCTGCCAAGGAAGAGGAAAAGAGGAAGGCCAAAGAGGAGGTTTATGGATGTGGTGAGGGAGGACATGTAGGTGGCTGGTGTGACAGAGGAAGATGCAGAAGACAGGAAGAAATGGAAATGGATGATCCGCTGTGGCAACCCCTAACGGGAGCAGCCGAAAGTAGTAGTAGTAGTAGATATATATCCAGAAGCATATCAGACTGTAAGATTCATTAAATACTATTGGTAGAGTGCTTCAAATATGCAAATATTGTGCATATTTTTCACCGAGCTAACAACAATAGAAAGTAAATTTAAGACGGTTTAATTTCACTTAGAGTTTTAGATTAAAAACTGAATGTTTGTGTGTGTGTGTGTGTGTGTGTGTGTGTGTGTGTGTGTGTGTGTGTGTGTGTGTGTGTCCAATAGGGCCCGACATGAGACAGGACTTTGTTGTTATCAATATGCGGTGGTTTTTTTTCTTTTTCTTTTTTAGTTTGCTTTCCTTCCCCAATGCCTTGCCCGTCAAGGTTCCAAAGGGGAAAAAAAACACAAACTTACAGCTGACCCCTGGGGCTATTGTCCCTTTTCACTTTTTGGCTTGATTGTATTTGGCAGCAGAGCTTGGTTCCCTTCAACGAGCCGCTATTTAAAATCTGACAATTCTATTCTGGCTCAGTGATTTTTAAGGAATCATATTTTGCATCGCACTGGGGCGGTTTGCAGCTGAGTGTGAAATGGCCGAGATGAGAGTCAGCACCTCCAAGTCTGAGGCCATGGTTCTCTGCCGGAAAATGGTGGATTGCTCCCTCCGGGGTTGGGGATGAGTTGTTGCCTCAAGTGAAGGAGTTCAAGTATCTCCGGGTCTTGTTCACGAGTGAGGGTAGGATGGAGTGGGAGATTGACAGGCGGATTGGTTCAGCATCAGCAGTAATGCGGATGTTGTGCCGGACCGTTGTGGTGAAGAGGGAGCTGAGCCGGAAGGCAAGGCTCTCAATTTACCAGTCAATCTTCGTTCCAACCCTCACCTATGGTCATGAGCTTTGGGTAGTGACCGCAAGGGTGAGATCGTGGATACAAGCGGCTGAAATGAGTTTCCTCCGTAGAGCATCTGGGCTCAGCCTTAGAGATAGGGTGAGGAGCTCGGACATCCGGAGGGAACTCGGAGTAGAGCCGCTGCTCCTTCACGTTGAAAGGAGCCAGTTGAGGTGGTTTGGGCATTTGATTAGGATGCCCCCTGGGCGCCTTCCTTTGGAGGTTTACCGGGCATGGCCAATGGGGAGGAGACCCCGGGGTAGACCCAGAACTCGCTGGAAGGACAACATGTCCAATCTGGCCTGGGAACACCTTGGGATCCCCCAGGAGGAGCTGGAGGGCGTTGCTGGGGAGAGGGACGTCTGGAGTGCCCTACTTGGTTTGCTGCCACCGCGGCCCTACCCCCGCAGAAGTGGCTGATGATGAAGGAATGAAAGAATATTTTGTATCTGATTGTATGTGTGTGTGTGTGTGTGTGTGTGTGTGTATTTTCATTTGCGTTAGATTGTGTACTTGCTACCTATGAAGGATGAAAAAAAAGCAATGAGCAAAATGATTTAAGATGCAACTGTTGAAATTGCATTTCCCAGAATAGCGCCGGTCTAATTTGATGCAGCTTTTTCATTATGTATTGTCGTGCATTGGCGAGAGTGACATTCGTAAAGTGGTATTTAGCCTTGACTTTTAAAGTGTCATCACTGTCCTGTATTATGACCTCATGGCGTATGACACGTGGAAGCTGCTGCCTGATAAAAGGTTTAGGTTGCTGCATGCTGCCTTCAAGCCCAGACTTCCTGTCGTGCAGACACGGGAAAACAAAAGTGTAAGAATGCTTGTGCTGATGATTAGGTTGGCTGACATATTGGAAAATATGTCTCCCTCTCTCATATCTGACATTCATTACCTGTGACCTTTTGAGTCTCAGCTGATCTCGTCTTCCGCAAATAGTGTGACTGAAATTTCAGTGGATGCCTCCGTAACCAGCAGCAGGAAAAGGGGGACAGCGTCAGAGATACAAGTGGGACAAATGGAGGTATGCATGATTGGTCCAAACATTTTTATTTTTCAAAATCCCTACGGTTCCCTGCAAAACAACATTGCTTAATACAACTTTTTTTTTTCATCATTCTGTGAGTCTTGCCTGATTGGAATATCAAGTTCGTTGAGACCAAAGACTGATTGCCTACCAACACAGGGCTCACCGGTTCGAATCCCCGTGTTACGTCCGGCTTGGTGGGGCGTCTCTACAGACACAATTGGCTGTGTCTGCGGATGGGAAGCCGGAGGTGGGTATGTGTCCTGATCACTGTACTAGTGCCTCCTCTGGTCGGTCGGGGCACCTGTTCGGGGGGGGGGGCAGGAGGAATGGCATGATCCTGCCACTTGCTACATCCCCCTGGCGAAACTCCTCACCATCAGGTAAAAAGAAGCGCTGGCGACTCCGCATGTACAGCATGTGGTAGTCTGCAGCCCTCCCTGGTTCGGCAGAGGGGGTGAAGCAGCAACCAGGGCGGCTTGGAAGAGTGGGGTAATTGGCCAAGTACAACTGAGGAGAAAAAGGGGGGGCTGACTGATTGGTAATGTTGACCCAGGAACATTTCAAACAGTTTCTGCTCTATTCTTGAATGTGTCCATAAGTAGGCAGGAGTCACGTAAGATGTTTTAATTGGCTTTTTAATTGGACATATGCACACAAAAATTAACTCACAAAACGGAAGAGGTGAAAGTGAGGTGTAAAGTGAACTATCCCAGACGATTCCTTACTGGAACTCAAAGCTCTTTCCATAGAGCCTGAGCCCTAATTGGGCGTTGCTAAGATGGACCCTGGAAAATAATGCATCACTTGAACATTTTTAATGCCAATAATGGAGAGAACATCCAGCCGTTTTCCTTATAGGCCTTACTGTGCCTGGTCAAGCTTGTTCCCGGAAATGAGAACTCGGTACATAACAGATAGTCCTCGCTTTCAGTAATGCCTCAGTCTGCCTTTGGACTTGTGCTGCTAACTGTATCTGATACTGGGGAAACTTTTCAGTATGCTAATTAGCCAGTCTTGTTGAGATAAGCCCTTGCACCTATTGTTTCCAGTTTAATTGCCTCCATTGGGATAATTAGTAATCATTAAGAGATAGTCAGTTGGGCATTTACATATTGTCACAAAGCACTGAACCAGACATTCACACACTAAGTGGCGCATTGTCGGCTGAAAGGTCAACAAAGCGTTGCTGTTTTGATTATTTTTTTTTTTTATGGCGACGACAAACCACAGAGGGTGTCAACTCTTAGCATGAACAGAATACAGTTTTGGGGTTTTTTTTACCTGTAAAACAAGAATGTCCTTTTTTTGGGGGGGTTATTGATATGGATGTGGGCGGCACAGTGGCACAGTGGTTAGCGCGGTCGCCTCACAGTAAGAAGGTCCTGGGTTCGAGCCCCGAGGTAGTCCAACCTTGGTGGGTTATCCCGGGTCGTCCTCTGTGTGGAGTTTGCATGTTCTCCCCGTGTGTGTGTGGGTTTCCTCCGGGGGCTCCGGTTTCCTCCCACAGTCCAAAGACATGTAGGTCAGGTGAATTGGCCATGCTAAATTGTCCCTAGGTACGAATGGGTGTGTGTCAGCCCTGTGATGGCCTGGCGGCCTGTCCAGCGTGTCTCCCTGATGACTGCTGGGATAGGCTCCAGCATCCCCGCGACCCTGAGAGCAGGATAAGCGGTTCAGATAAAGGATGGATAGATGATATGACTGTTATTTTTGTCCCCCCTTCTTTTCTCCTCCACACGCCACATCAGATTGGATCAGCCTTTATATGGATGCTACTTGATTTGTTTGTACTCCTATTTGGGAAATGGCATTATCATGGCCCATTTAGCCACGTCTCTGCTGATTAATTCAAGTGCAGCGCTACAAGCGTCAGCAGCCACGCTAATTCCTGGGCTGATTGTGAACGAGCCATTTTTGCTGCATTACAGCATGAGATTGAATTTCATCCATTGTTGTACATCCAATGAATAGCCACGTAGCGTTTGCTGTGTTGCATTTTGAATTCAGGAATAATTACACTGTACAGTTTCAGTCTTTGATAACATTCTACTACTTTCAATAGGCCTCTTGTATCAGTTAAGACAACTGGGCTTGCACACCAAGCAAGGTAGACACTGTATATGTATGTTAGAGGGGTTCAAGCCCTGGGGTAGTCCAACCTCGGGGGTCATCCTCTGTGTGGAGTTTGCATGTTCTCCCCCGTGTCTGCGTGGGTTTCCTCCAGGTGCTCCAGTTTCCTCCCACAGTCCAAAGACATGTAGGTCAGGGGAATCGGCTGTACTAAATTGTCCCTAGGTATGAATGGGTGTGTGTGGTCCCTGTGATGGCCTGGCGGCCTGTCCAGAGTGTCTCCCCGCCTGCCGCCCAATGACTGCTGGGATAGGCTCCAGCATCGCTGTGACCCTGAGAGCAGGTTAAGCGGCTTGGATAATGGATGGATGTATGTTAGATATGTATGCTGTGTATGTATATTAAGTATGTAACATATAAACATTAAACATTACAAACAATAAATGTTAAATTATGGACAATTTGAATAATTTCTGGAAGTAAATGGGCCCTCTTTAACAATGCCACTCTAATCCCCATTATCCTACTGTACAGTTTGAAGTTGAAGCTCTCGGGGGGCAAAGTAATTCATCTAGGGCTTTACTTTATTCCGCCATTAACATTGTAATGTAAGGATGAAGGTTGAGGTTAATGTGAGGCAAAGTATCTACATCAATATCTGCCAGGAGGAAATGGCACTAGAACCAAACGCCTCACCTTGTGCACTCGATCGTATACCTGTCTCATTACATTATAAGTTAGTCAAGGAGCTGGCAAGAGCAGGAAGACAAAATACCCTCGCAGGTTCAAAAGAAAGTTTAAAGTAGTCCATTAAGGGAGTTAAAATGTAAAAGTGTTGATAAATCGTGTCCATTTTGAATTTTTAAGTGCAGGTGGGGATTAGTTTTGACTGCAACTCTACAAGCCACGCTGCTCTGCAGACATTACGTTTATGTTGCAATGTGACTTTTTGAAATGCAAAACTACTCCAGACAGAGAAGTATAATTTCCAAGTCAGGACTGCACCTCCGACACACACACACAGCACTAAAATTGAGGCTCTAAAGGACCATTTGCATGTGATACTGTTGCAGACAGAAGGCAAATGCACCAGGGAAATTGTGCGGGACTTATGGGAATTTATGTAGGCATCAGGGAAATCGCTGTTGTGTTCTGATCTATACTAACTGTCCACAGTAAAATAACGCCGTACCATTGCCTTTCTCAATCATCCTTTCTTGTCACTCGGAGGACAAAAAGACCTTTGGCAGTACGTATGTGTTGGTGTGTATGTGTGTGGGGTGGGGTGGGGTTGGATTTTATGCATGTGTGTGTTTTTATACTGACACAGGTGAGTGTGAAGAGGGGTCTACATGTCATCCCCACTGCTGTAAGGGATATAACATGTTCATTCAGTCAGCATAAAACCCCCACTAACACCAGTGAGTGGGCGTGCCCCTGGGAGAAGGGGATGAAGGAACCTGAATCCATTCAATAAAAATGAAACAGATAAGACACCCGAGCTACTGCAGCTAAAATGCAAGCGAAGCAAAGGCCGTCTGATCTTGCTAGCTCTCCGGAGGTCAGGGAGACCTTGCTGGTGAAGCTTTAATCTGAGTAAAAAAAAAAAAAAGATGGGAAGGAATTCAGTGTCCGGAGGGGGATGGGGGGTTTTGGGATGTGTGGGAATGGGAGTGCCATTTTGTTTATACAATATGAAATTAGGTATTGTGTGATCACCGTCATGCGATGTCAGCGTCACTGAAGCGTAGCTGAAGATCAAACGAATTTGAGTCTTTTGATGATCTCCTGCGAAGAACGGTTCTCTTTATTAGAGGAAGTCCGGAAGAAAGGAAGTAATCATTTGTATACAGTAGAACCCTGTTTTAATTTTCTCCGTACAGTAAAAGGCCATGCTGAGGGCTTATAGTCAGTCTTGAAAGCTTGGCATTAGGATACAAAGGTATTGCAGTATGGGAATGCTTAGTGAAAATCATCACTGCCAATACTAGAAGTACTTTTTTGGTGTCTGAACAGGAGAAAATGCATCCCTCGATGAGAAACTGTGAGAATATCTAAGACCTGTATTATTTTAACTGCAGACAAGGTCTGCTCTGATCATTAAGTAAACCACTACATTTATGATTTTGAGCTCTATTTTCCATTATGCAGACAGTGGGAGCGAACGTGCTCTTTCCTCGTCTTGTATCTAAAGTAGGCTTCTCCTGAATCACCAGGTGGAGAAGCTTGCCTGTACCAATGATCGCTAGAGCTATGCCGTCCGGAGCTTGGTTCCTGGTAGGGTCACCCAAGGCGGATGGATAGGTTAAGGGGGAGGTTCCAGACGAAGCACCATCCAACAAAAAAACCTCAACGGCGGAACTGGCGGAAGATGTCTCCAGGTCACAACGGCAGTGAAGGCAGATGAAGGCTGCAACAGAGGGTGGTCCCCAATCGTCTTGGTTCTCTATGCCATTGGACTCTGGCCACATTCGTGTAGTGGCTCCAGGTGCATCAGCCACTCCATGTAAAAACCTGTCACACGCAGGCGTCCTCCCATTGTGCGGCTCCAGGATCAGCCTCTACACCCACCCGAGGACCCAGAAGGAGGACGGTCATACTCGACCTCGAGTGACCACCGATGATGTCTACAGTAGGAAAATCTAAAAAGTCATTCTTCAGTCTCACCCCCTGTGACTTTGTCCACTGAGTACCCAATTCCCATGTGGCGGCTATGTGTTCTCATTTAGCAATACATCCAGCTAAATGTACCCACTTTTACATCAAACTTCTAAATTGATAATTATTCGGTGGCCCAGGAGAAGATCCTGAGCTACATTCTTAGCTAGGTGAGCGCTAATGCATAGCCACCACGTTGAAATCAGTCTAGTGTTCGGTGGGCGGGAATACTTAACAGCACAATTTCACAAATTTTCGTTCCCGCTGTATTTAATATAGAGAGTGTACTGTATTTATAAATAGGCAAATAAATGGATTAGATTATTTTCATTACAAACTAATTTGCGTTTACTCACATATGTCTATGTGCAATGTTCTGAGTTTTGCACACATGTAGGAGCGTTACGCTCAGCATCCCTTTCGTTTAGTTAATTTCACCTTATATTATTTCTTTCACTCAAAAAATTATTGGAATGGATGAAGAAATCTTGACTTTAAAATCATTTGCAGAAACACAAGCACTGAGGGCACATCTATTAATTGCTCCAGTCAAGTTAAGTCAACATTTATTTGCATAGTCTTGAATCACAACTTTATCCCCAAGGGCTTAAAAAAGTTATATACAGTTAAATGACAATGGATGACAAATTATTCCCAGACTCTCAGTTTGGATGAGGAAAAACGCTGGTTAAGCTATGCTAGGTTATCATTCCCCCGAAGCACTAGCCACAACAGCGTCCACAATATATATATATATATATATATATATATATATATATATATATATATATATATATATATATATATATAATTTTTTTAAAAATGTTTTTACTTTTCATTTCGGAACACAAGTCCGCTAGCATCACACACAGCATTACTGTAGCCATGACTGACAATGTCTTGACCCTCCTCCCCGAACTCGCGCAAAATCGTGATAGGCAGCATCTGATGATGATTGGTCGAGCTCATACTTGTATTGCCAGTCTCCCGCCCAAGACACAGCAGGAATGTATGGCATTATGATTGCCTAATCTAAATCGCGAAAGACAAAAATAATGTGTAGTCTGATCCCGGCTTTAGTCTTAATGGTGTAGTTACCAGATTTAGCCCAAGTGTTTTAGGAGCAGTTAGTTTTAGCAGTTGGTCTAATTATCTCATCGTGAGAAAAGAGTTGTTAGTTGAAATCATCCGTGATCTAGATACACACCGTGATTTACGTAGGAAGTGTCACATAGGCAGAGAGTTAGTTTTTAATTTTTGTCCCCTTAATTTTTCTTTTGTTTGACTCTTCCCTTGTTACTTGAGGAATGTAGCACTATTGGCTGAATTCTTTCAGTATTTAGTTGTGCACACTGATCCACATAGTTTGCTAGACGGACTATCTACTTTCTTTTGTTCATTTGCTGCGTTCATTTTTGTTTCATTGTTTGCAAATTTACACTGCTTTCTCTCTCTCTCACTAACTCTCTTTGTGCCTCAATCTTATCACACTCTTGTCGCTGTGCACCATCTTGTCTGCGCGATTTTGTGCAGCCTTCTTCTAGCAAACACCTCCTCCTTCTGGCCTACATGCACGCACGGCACGCACAGAGACCCCCCCCCCCACATACAAACACGTCTCTTCTTAACAGTGTGCAGCACACATCAAGTTTCAAGTCCCCCTATATTTGTGGGGACCTCTCATTTACTGCATTCATTCCCTAGTCCTTAACCCTAACCTTAACTACATACCTAACCTTAACCATTATAACTACATGCCTAACCTTAACCCTTACCCTGTCCTTAACCTAATGCTAATTCTAACCTTAACCCTAAAACCAAGTTATTGTGTTTATAAATCACGTCTGGACACAGTGCTGTCGCTCGACACAACCTCTGCGTTGCATTGTTTATTCAGACTGACACAGCGTCACAGGCAGACCTGATCAAACAACCCAGAGCCCGCAGACATCACCAATCGATCCCAGCACAATAGAACAGCGCCAAATCAAATGCAGCACTGTTGATGTGTGCAGACATAACATCCCACCCCCCCACCCCCCCAGAAGGATTTAACAAAGTCCTCTAGGTGGCCAGGGCATAAACGTGTGCAAACAGGTCGCGGGGCGGCAGGGGGAGGGGGAAGGCAGGGGAAACTGAGGCCCAGGAATGTCTGGGGCCTGTGTAGGAGCTGCATGAAGCCCCGGGGCGTCTTGCCATGCTGAGGGAATGGCTAAGGTTGTATCACCAGCTGTGTGTGGCGGAGCTGACACCTTCCATAGACGACTGGAGTGCCACCAAGTGCCATCGCTGAGGAGGTAGGTGGCTGGGCCCAGCTGACGGGTGACTTGGAGAGGAGAGGACCAGTATGAAGCCATTTTATTGTCCCTGTGGGGCCTGCGGACCCTGACCCAGTCTGACGCATTGATGTCTGGCACCCTGGTTCATTTTGACTGGTCAAACCTTTGCTTCATCCGCGTCTGCTGACGAGTGACTGAGGCTCTGACCCCAGAGGGAGTTGCCTGGGGTGTGGAGGGGCGGAGCCCGTCAAGGGGCATGCACAGTTCCCGGCCCAGCATGAGAGGCTGGGGAGATGCCTGTGGTCGAGTGCTGTGTGGCCCGATAGTGCAGCAGAGTGTGACGGATGGTCTGCGTGAAAGAGCACCCTTGGGCCATGTGTGCTCTGAGGCTGTTCTTCAGTGTCTGGTGAAAACGTTCAACGCCGCAATTGGCCTGGGGGTGGTAATACGCAGTGCGTATATGACGGATGTGCTTGTTTTCGAGATAAGCAGTGAACTCAGCAGAGACCAGCTGAGGACCGTTGTCAGTGGTGATGGTCTTTGGGAGGCCCCAGCGAGAGAAGAGAGAGTCCAGGAAGTCGATGATGACCTGTGAGGTCACAGTGCTGGAAGTGGTGAGTTCAGGCCATTTTGAGTGTAGATTGTAGGCGGCCACCATGAAGCGTTGGTGGTGTGTTCGATTAGCTGGTCGCGAACCATCTTGTCCTGAAGCGTGCCAAGCTTGCATGAGCTAGCTAGCCCTCGCAAATTAGCTACATACTGCTGCACAGACTCACCAGGCAGTTGGTGTCGCTGACGGAATATAAATTGCCGAAGGAGGGCACTCTGTGGAGCAGCGAAATGCGTGTTCGGAAGGCCCACAGCTTCGTCAAAGTTTGTGAAGTTCCCCAGAGTCCCAAGCACACGATGACCCTTTGCTCCCAAGCAGTGTAGCAACAGAGCCATCGTCCTAGCCTGGCTCACGTCGTCGAGCCCTGAGGCTATGAGGTAATTTTTGAAACTATGTAGCCAGCGAGTCCATGGTACCGGAGGCTCGCCAGGTAATGCCAGGAAGGGGGCAGGTGGTGGGAGAGAGATATCAGCCATCCTCGTTGCCAATATTGTATTTATAAATCACGTCAGGACACAACGTCACAGGCAGACCTGATACAACAACCCAGAGCCCGCAGGCATCACCAATCAATCCCAGCACAATAGAACAGCGCCAAATCAAATGCAGCACTGTCGATGTGTGCAGACATAACACAAGTCCTAACCCTAAAATAACCCTTTTCCTCATGGGGACCCATAAAATATCCCCACAAGGTAGGTGGGGATATTTTAGCTTGGTCACTCGGGGTCGAGTATGACCGTCCCCCTCTGGGTCCTTCTGGGTCTTCAGGTGGGCGTAGAGTCCGATCCTGGAGCCGCATAATGGGAGGATGCCTGTGCGTGACAGCTTTTTACGTGGAGTGGCTGATGCACCTACAGCCACCACATGGTCCTTGGCAGGGGGTGGCCAGAGTCCAATGGCATGGAGAACCAAGACGAATGGGGACCACCCTCTGTTGCAGCCTTAATCTGCCTTCACTGCCATTGTGACCTAGACCATCTTCCACCAGTTCTGCAGTTGAGGTCTTTGTGGGATCGCACTTCGTCTGGAACCTCCCTCTTGACCGATCTATCTTGGGTGACCCTACCAGGAGACAAGCTCCAGATGGCATAGATCTTGGCGTCATTAGTACACGCAAGCTTCTCCACCACGGCAAGGTGGCAATCAAGGAGAAGCATGCACACACACACACACACACACACACACACACACACGTGCAAATAAATAAATAGACTGCATTTATGTAGCACACTGATGGCAGAGCCTGCCATTGCAAGGTGCCAAGCTGATCATCAGGAGTAGTTGGGGGTTCAGTGTCTTGCTCAAGGACACTTTGACATGCTCTATGAAGGAGCCGGGGATCAAACCAGGAACCTTTTGATTACTGGACGACCCGCTCTACCTCCTGAGCCATGCCGCCCCACTCTGTAAAATTCAAAATGATGCCCAACAGTGTTTCAATGATGTCTGGCATCAACACAAGTTAACCTGCATAGAAGTGATTCGGAATATTACAACTGCACCCCCCCCTTTCAGTGTACACACACACACACACAATATTTGCACAGCCTTGCAACCTACACTCACCGGCCACTTTATTAGGCACACCTGTCCAACTGCTCGTTAACGCAAATTTCTAATCAGCCAATCACATGGCAGCAACTCAATGCATTTAGGCATGTAGACATGGTCAAGACGATCTGCTGCAGTTCAAACCGAGCATCAGAATGGGGAAGAAAGGTGATTTAAGTGACTTTGAACGTGGCATGGTTGTTGGTGCCAGACGGGCTGGTCTGAGTATTTCAGAAACTGCTGATCTACTGGGATTTTCACGCACAACCATCTCTAGGGTTTACAGAGAATGGTCCGAAAAAGAGAAAATATCCAGTGAGCGGCAGTTCTGTGGGCGAAAATGCCTTGTTGATGCCAGAGGTCAGAGGAGAATGGCCAGACTGGTTCGAGCTGATAGAAAGGCAACAGTAACTCAAATAACCACTCATTACAACCGAGGTATGCAGGAGAGCATCTCTGAAAGCACAACACGTCGAACCTTGAGGCAGATGGGCTACAGCAGCAGAAGACCACACCGGGTGCCACTCCTGTCAGCTAAGAACAGGAAACTGAGGCTACAATTCGCACAGGCTCACCAAAATTGGACAATAGAAGATTGGAAAAACGTTGCCTGGTCTGATGAGTCTCGATTTCTGCTGTGACATTCGGATGGTAGGGTCAGAATTTGGCATCAACAACATGAAAGCATGGATCCATCCTGCCTTGTATCAACGGTTCAGGCTGGTGGTGGTGGTGTAATGGTGTGGGGGATATTTACTTGGCACACTTTGGGCCCCTTAGTACCAATTGAGCATCGTGTCAACGCCGCAGCCTACCTGAGTATTGTTGCTGACCATGTCCATCCCTTTATGACCACAGTGTTCCCATCTTCTGATGGCTACTTCCAGCAGGATAACGCGCCATGTCATAAAGCTCGAATCATCTCAGACTGGTTTCTTGAACATGACAATGAGTTCACTGTACTCAAATGGCCTCCACAGTCACCAGATCTCAATCCAATAGAGCACCTTTGGGATGTGGTGGACCGGGAGATTCGCATCATGGATGTGCAGCCGACAAATCTGCAGCAACTGCGTGATGCTATCATGTCAATATGGACCAAACTCTCTGAGGAATGTTTCCAGTACCTTGTTGAATCTATGCCACGAAGGATTAAGGCAGTTCTGAAGGCAAAAGGGGGTCCAACCCGGTACTAGCAAGGTGTACCTAATAAAGTGGCCAGTGAGTGTATATTACCTTTGTGCCTTGATCATTACATTGCGTCTCATTATTGATTGTACCTGATCAGTAGATAATTGGTGTTGTTTAGTATTACTTTGATGATTAGTGTTGATTGTTTTAATAAATTGTTTTCATTCAAATAAGCTTTTGTCCTCCCTGTTTTTGCTGCAATATTCACCGATGCTTTCCTCTGCCAATCAAAGTACTCCAATCAGTGCAACATTGATTATTCCGTCAACTTGAATGGTTCAATTGTAAGTACTGATCACCAAAATTAATGGTTAATAATTTTACGAGACTGCTATATTGAGACTGGTTTGATTATTCCATTAATTTTAGTAGTCTGACTATAAAATATTAAACGCCCAAATCAATGGTTAATAAATGTATGAGACTGATTTTACGAGACTGACATGATAACCCTGTTGCACCCACACCAATATCTCCTCATTTATTTATAGAGTCGGAGCCAAGCAGAGGAATCTCATTCACTACTCTAAACTCATCATTCCAGAGAAATCTGGCGAGGTTGCGGAATAAAAGGGGCCGCTGCCACATCTCTGATCTAAGAGGCTGATCTTTGATCATGTCCTCAAGATCTCTCGCCTGGTGGCGCCACCACACACACACACACACACACCTTAAACCACCAATCCACCCACGATAAACCACACATTGAGCGGTCCACTGGCTATTGGTAACCTTGACGTTTCCAAGTTGTTCCACCCTGTCAGGACCTGGAGGTGGACCTGCTCCTCAGCTTTGCAGGAAACAACAGCCATCTCAGAGCTATATCTTGTTAATTACACCAAGGAGAAGCTAGACTGGGGTGTAGAAAAGACAAACGGTGAGGAAAACAAATGGCATCTGCATCATGAGCGTGGGGGGGGGGCTGGGGGGCTGCAGCCCCCCCCCCAGTAGTGGCAGGTGGCTGTGTAACGTTTTAGACCCAACAGCATGTCTAACTTTTCCTAACGTACAAATGCAACAAAATAAAACATAGCTTTATTTTAAACAGTGGGCTAGGGCTGTGTGGAACGTACATTTTTAATAATAAAGTGAGTAAACACGCCATTCCAAATCTGCTACATCCGCGCCCTGCACACAAAGCAATGACGTCATACTGTAGTGACCGGGGGAGGCGGTCGCTCTGACTGTCGGTGGTTCTGCGCTGGGGAGAGCGCAATGGCTGATGGGACTGATAATGGTAGGATTTAAAATTGTGTTTTAATGATGTGGTGTTCATGTTGCGGTTATTCTTGTGTTGTTTTGGGGGATTCGACTCAGACCCAGGAGACCGTTGACTGACTAATAGACTGTAGGACTGTGACTGGACCTATTACATTTTTTTGTTTTTTAGGGAGTTGTTCCTTATCCGATGTGAGGGTCTAAGGACAGGATGTTGTGTTGCTGTAAAGGCCCTTGAAGCGAACTTGTAATTTGTAATATTGTGCTGTACAAATAAAATTGACTTGACTGGACTTGACTGGACTGATGTCGCCACTTGAGACATTGGGGGGGGGGACTCGTTACGTTGTTGTCAGTTCTGGTCCGTTCTGGCCGGGGGAGCACCCCTGGGGTCATGCGGTGTATGGGGGCACGGGAGATGCCATTAACAAGAGACCTCTGCCTCTCGACTCATTTTCCACGCCAGCTCGCCACAATACTGTTCATTTTAGTCGACAGCCCCCCCCTACTTAAAACATCTTCCCGCGTGCCTGGTGGGCATCATAAGTGTGAGGCAGGTGTTGAAAGGCATGTGAAGCGGATTTATCTAAGTGAAAGGGCGACTCGTGAATAACAGAGAAAAACAGCTGTGAGAATAAAGGAATGACTAGGTGGGAATATTCCTATTTCCGTTTTGGCTTTTTCAGCGCCGTGCCGCTCCTTGAAAACTCGGAAGGATTCGGTTTGCTTTTTCTATGGCGGGATGGATCTTGAAGAGACCCCAGAAGTAGGCCAAGACCTGCAGAACACCTGGCCTTTTGATGGACTCCAAGTGTACAGTGATCCGTGAATAAATGTGTGAACATGCGGACACATTCATTTACACGTGTGCATGCATCTGTGCGCACACACACACACACACACACACACACACACACACACACACACACACACACACACACACACACACACACACACACACACATAGGGAATAATGGATTTGCTGCCAGAACATAAATGAACAATTGCCCTTTGATACTTGTGTAGCTGTCAGAAGCCAGGCAGTAACATTGATGCAATGGAAAGAAATCACAGCGGTTTGATGTTTATTTGTTGTGGGGTGGGTGACAGCTCAAAGCGGAGAAATTAATTTACTTCGGCACAGAATGGATCTTATCCGATGCACAGCCGCCACCGGAGGTTCAAGTTATTGTTTTTGGTCTGTGTTTCATGGCCCCGTGGAACGCAGTTCACGTAATTGAAACGCTTGTAATCATACAGAAAATAGAGGAACTCTCCTCTTAAAGGTCAATGGATCAGATGAAGTCTGGTCTCAAAATGCTGTTAAACTGAGAAAATTGATCCTGACTGATGCTCACAGTTGGTCTCATGTACACACAATCTCTCTCTCTCTCCGTCTGTCTGTCTGTCTCTCTCTCCGTCCGTCTGTGTGTCTGTCTCTGTCTCTCTCTCTCTGCCTGTGTCTGTCTCTCTCATTCTCTGTCTGTCTGCTTGTCTATCTCCTTCTCTCTCTCTGTCTGTCTGTCTGTCCCTCTGTGGGTCTGTCTATCTGTGGGTCTGTCTGTCTGTCTCTCTCACTCTCTGTCTGTCTCTGTCTCTCTCTCTCTGTCTGTGTGTCTGTCTATCTGTGGGTCTGTCTGTCTGTCTCTCTCACTCTCTGTCTCTCTCTGTCTGTCTCTCTGTCTGTCTGTCTCTCTCACTGTCTGTCTGTCTATCTCCTTCTCTATCTCTGTCTGTCTGTCTGTCTCTGTCTCCCTGTATCTCTCTCTGTCTCTCACCTTTTTCACTCTCTCTCTGTCTGTCTGTCTCTCCGTCTCTCTCTCTCTCTGTCTGTCTGTCTGTCTCTCACCTCTCTCTCTCTCTCTCTCTCTCTCTCTCTCTCTCTCTCTCTCTCTCTCTCTCTCTCTCTCTCTCTCTTGTTCATCCCCTCTCATACACTGACACACACATTCAGTGCATGCAGATGTACACAAAGGCTGAGTAAAGTCGCATCACAACCTGAGCTCAAGGCCAGCATTGGAAGGTATTCTGCTGAACCATTTAATTGTCACTGAAAAAGCGAAGGAAGGGCCAAAGCCCTGGAAAGGTTGCAGGATACTGAAGGCACATTTTTAGCCATGTCACACCGCTTTGAAGCTCTCCGATCAATAACTAGATTTCACAATCAATAACTAGATTGGATAAGTGGGGACCTCAGGGCAAAGGCTTTGTTGAAAGAAGCAATGCAAACTTCTTTTTTTTTAAACTACTGCAGTCAGATGATTCTGTGTCAGCAGCTGGTGGAGCACAGCAGGTGGCGCTATGATACGAAATTTCTGGTAACGTCCAAGGATGTGGCACATTATTATAAGGTTTTGTCCCAAAGACGCACTCAAACCAATACAGTCAAACACATCAAAATAGACCCGAGCAACAGGGCTTGCACACTGAAATAGATGCTCCAATACAAAATTATTTCAGCACAATTTATAATTCGATCAAACAGTCTTCATCAAAACTTGTGTGTACTTGGTTTATTTACTAAGTTCAGCCAGGATACTGATAGGTGCACCTGCATTATGTGTAGACAGGGGTGCCCCGCAAATGTGTGCCAAAATATCCCAGCCATTCTATATGACACTTCACCAGCATCAGTTAATGTATACAACTCCTTTATGCCGATCCGGGGAGGGCTGCAGACTACCACACGCCTCCTCCGATACATGTGGAGTTGCCAGCCGCTTCTTTTCACCTGACAGTGAGGGGTTTCACCAGGGGGACGTAGTGCACAAGAGGATCATGCTATTCCTCCCATCAATGGGACTGCTGTAGAGGTTCTCGGTGTCCACATTACCGAGGACCTCACCTGGGATGAATACATCAGTTGTGTGGGGAAAAAGGCAAAGCAACGCCTCTTTCACCTCAGGTGGCTGAAGAAGTTCTGCATGGGGCCCAGGATTCTACGGGCCTTCTACAGAGGCACAACCGAGAGCATCCTGACTGGATGCATCACCGCCTGGCATGGGAACTGTACTGCCCACACCCGCTAAACACTGCAGAGGGTTTTGCGGATGCCCCAGGACATCAGTGGATGCGACCTTCCCTCCATCCAGGACATATACAATGGATATTGTGTCAGCAAAGCCCGTAGGATTGTCAAAGACCCCAGCCACCCCAACTATGGACTGTTCCAGCTGCTGCCATCAGGCAAGCGGTACCGCCGCCTCAAACCCGGACCAGTAGGCTCCAGAACAGCTTTTCCCACCAAGCAACCAGGCTTTTGAACAAACATTAAAGACACTAAGCCCGCTGCCGGACTGACTGGTACTGACCTGTGGTCTTCAGCAGATCATCAGTTTACACACAAACACACTCACACAGACATAGCTTGGCATACACAAACACACACAAATGTACACACAGCCACATACACATATGCACATTTATTAAGACTGGGCCTACACACACACACACACACACACACACACACACACACACACACAGCACCCCACATACACTGCACACTATTTATTATTATTACTGCTGTTTTGTTCTGTTTTGTTGTTATTTTATTGCTGTTGTTGATGCAGTGTTGAGAAGCCGAAACACAAGAATTTTACTCTCTTGTACTTGTATATTGAGACGTAACAAATAAATAGTCTTGAATCTTGAATTCCCCCATTCACACACTGAAGAAGCCATTGAAGGCCATGGAATCTCACCCAGTCACACATACGAAAGAATGAATGAAACGAATGAATGAAATTAAAGCCACTTTATTTGACATTGTATTCTTACAATGACATTTGTTGTCTGCATTTAACCCATCCTATTGTATAGGAGCAGTGGGCAGCTGCAGCACCCGGGCACCAACTTCAGTACTTCTTTCCATTGCCTTGCTCAGGGGCACAGACAGGAGTATTAACCCGAACACGCATGTCTTTTTGATGGTGGCAGGAAACCGGAGCACCCGGAGGAAACCCACGCAGACAAGGGGAGAACATGCAAACTCCACACAGAAAGGACCTGGGACGGCCTGGGGTTCGAACCCAGGACCTTCTTGCTGTGAGACAACAGTGCTAACCACCGGACCACCGTGCTGCCATAATATGTAATGCATACAAAAGTGTGGCACAAACTTAGATTCCAAAAAAGAAGCATATACCAATAATTATTCAAAGAAAGGGTTTGGTGTCAACGTATAATTAATATTATCAGATTTAACAGTAATTCGTGGCAACATAAAGTAAACTAGTAGACACAGGGTCATCAGGATCAGAGCATTCGTACCCAGAAGCAAGCTCCCTGCAAGGAAACGTAAAGAATACTTACTCACACAGTCATGTTGAAGTCTTAACAGACCTGCACGTATTTCTCGTTAAGAACAACGAAGATGTCTGGTCTGCCAATAGCTAAGTTACTTCTCTGTTTTTATTCTTTGCCTCAATTTTATTCTACCCCTGCTGGTGCAGATTGCTGCTAAAGGACTGTCAGTTGCGCAGTGGTTAGCGCGGTCGCCTCACAGCAAGAAGGTCGTGGGTTCAAGCCCCGGGGTTGTCCAACCTTGGGGGTCATCCACCGTGTGGAGTTTGCATGTTCTCCCCGTGTCTGCGTGGGTTTCCTCCGGGTGCTCCGGTTTCCTGCCACAGTCCAAAGACATGTAGGTCAGGTGAATCGGCCATACTAAATTGTCCCTGTGTGTGTGTGTGTGTGTGTGTGTGTGTGTGTGTGTGTGTGTGTGTGTGTGGTCCCGGTGATGGACTGGTGGTCTGTCCAGGGTGTCTCCCTACTTGCAACCCAGTGACTGCTGGGATAGGCTCAAGGATCCCGTGATCTGAATTCGGATAAGCGCTATAAAAATGCAACTGGATTGATTGATTGATTGATAAGCGGCTTGGATAATGGATGGATGACTGTCATAATAGTAATGATGCCACTGGTGTTCAGAATCATTTCCCCTGAAAAACCCAACCTTGAGTGCTGCAGGGCATGGTTGACAATCTCTCTGCTTCAGGCTTGCACGCTATGTTTAGGACTATACAAGAGGTTCATCTGACACGCCCGGTGGTTGCAAAAAAAAAAGCAGGAGAAAAAAAATCCACTGCACATGCTCCTGTTGAGAAAATAACAGCTGGCGACGGGGCAGGATCACTGACCTATACGTTAAAGGGTGGGATTGAGCACTAACCGCTGGGCCCTAGCATTGATCGTACTGGCTACTACTATCTACCGTGATTGACAGATCATGCCTGCCAACTGCTGCGGTAGACAGAAAAAGGTGTAACATCCACAGACCTCGGCTACCCTTGACGACAAGTTTTAAGCTAAGCAGATGGGGCCATGTTGACAGTGCGATTTTTGCACTTTTGTCTTCAGAGGAATATCGGTTTGTGCGTCGTTCGGGACGACATACACCAAAGGTTCATCCGAGATGGGAAGGATGAATATCACTCGTTTAGCCACGAATGATGTCGGAGGAACAAAAATGGCTAACTGACAGGAGTCACTCCTCTGTGTGTACCTTGCACAAGTAGAGGAGAGACAGTTTTGACAAAAAAGTGGTTTCACAAACTTGAAACACCTGTCAGAGAGACAATCAAAACAAGAGATATGTGCATCCCACATTCACGATGATATAAAATTGAGTTCACTGGGGCGGACAAATATTCTATCTCCCCCAGACAGGGCAGACGGCACTGAACAGCACAGTAATACAGATGGAGGAGAACAGGTTCGGTCTTTATGTATTTATGTTTGGAGAGTTTTTGATTGGGACTAAACAGAGCCTGCAGACGGAGACCTCTCCTGCTCTAACATTACACATTTAACATAGCTCAGCTTATTCAAATGCAGGAAACACTCTACTACTGAGGAATATACAAAAATACTCTCAGATGGAGAGATGAGATATAATTTTTTTTCTCCCTTTTTCTACCCAATTGTGTCCACTCTTCCGAGCCGTCCTGGTCGCTGCTCCACCCCCTCTGCCGAGCCGGGGAGGGCTGCAGACTACATCATCACCTTCTTAAAATAATGGCCTGAGTCATATTTTCAAGTTTTTCAAAAAACAGAATAAACTGACAAATTTTGTTTCAGTTTCAGTTTATTCTGCTTTTTGAAAGACTTGAAAATATGACTCAGGCCATTATTTTAAGAAGGTGACAACACGCCTCCTCCGATACACGTGGAGTCACCAGCCGCTTCTTTTCACCTGACAGTGAGGAGTTTCGCCAGGGGGGGACGTAGTGCGTGGGAGGATCACACTATTCCCCCCAGTTTCCCCCTTCCCCACCCGAAGAGGTGCCCCGACTGACCAGAGGAGGTGCTAGTGCAGCGACCAATACACATACCCACATCCGGCTTCCCACACGAAGACACGGCCAATTGTGTCTGTGGGGATGCCCAACCAAACTGGAGGTAACATGGGGATTCGAACCGGCAATCCCCGTGTTGGTAGGCAACAGAATAGACCGCTACGCTACCTGGACACATATCCTGCTTATTTACACTACCGTTCAAAAGTTTGGGGTCACATTGAAATGTCCATATTTCTGAAGGAAAAGCACTGTACTTTTCAATGAAGATAACTTTAAACTAGTCTTAACTTTAAAGAAATACACTCTATACATTGCTAATGTGGTAAATGACTATTCTAGCTGCAAATGTCTGGTTTTTGGTGCAATATCTACATAGGTGTATAGAGGCCCATTTCAAGCAACTATCACTCCAGTGTTCTAATGGTACAATGTGTTTGCTCATTGGCTCAGAAGGCTAATTGATGATTAGAAAACCCTTGTGCAATCATGTTCACACATCTGAAAACCGTTTAGCTCGTTACAGAAGCTACAAAACTGACCTTCCTTTGAGCAGATTGAGTTTCTGGAGCATCACATTTGTGGAGTCAATTAAACGCTCAAAATGGCCAGAAAAAGAGAACTTTCATCTGAAACTCGACAGTCTATTCTTGTTCTTAGAAATGAAGGCTATTCCATGCGAGAAATTGCTAAGAAATTGAAGATTTCCTACACCGGTGTGTACTACTCCCTTCAGAGGACAGCACAAACAGGCTCTAACCAGAGTAGAAAAAGAAGTGGGAGGCCGCGTTGCACAACTGAGCAAGAAGATAAGTACATTAGAGTCTCTAGTTTGAGAAACAGATGCCTCACAGGTCCCCAACTGGCATCTTCATTAAATAGTACCCGCAAAACACCAGTGTCAACATCTACAGTGAAGAGGCGGCTGCGGGATTCTGGGCTTCAGGGCAGAGTGGCAAAGAAAAAGCCATATCTGAGACTGACCAATAAAAGAAAAAGATTAAGATGGGCAAAAGAACACAGACATTGGACAGAGGAAGACTGGAAAAAAGTGTTGTGGACGGATGAATCCAAGTTTGAGGTGTTTGGATCACAAAGAAGAACGTTTGTGAGATGCAGAACAAATGAAAAGATGCTGGAAGAATGCCTGACGCCATCTGTTAAGCATGGTGGAGGTAATGTGATGGTCTGGGGTTGCTTTGGTGCTGGTAAGGTGGGAGATTTGTACAGGGTAAAAGGGATTCTGAATAAGGAAGGCTATCACTCCATTTTGCAACGCCATGCCATACCCAGTGGACAGCGCTTGATTGGAGCCAATTTCATCCTACAACAGGACAATGACCCTAAACACACCTCCAAATTGTGCAAGAACTATTTAGAGCAGAAGCAGGCAGCTGGTATTCTATCGGTAATGGAGTGGCCAGCACAGTCACCAGATCTGAACCCCATTGAGCTGTTGTGGGAGCAGCTTGACCGTATGGTACGCAAGAAGTGCCCATCCAACCAATCCAACTTGTGGGAGCTGCTTCTGGAAGCGTGGGGTGCAATTTCTCCAGATTACCTCAACAAATTAACAGCTAGAATGCCAAAGGTCTGCAATGCTGTAATTGCTGCAAATGGAGGATTCTTTGACGAAAGCAAAGTTTGATGTAAAAAAAATCTTATTTCAAATACAAATCATTATTTCTAAACTTGTCAATGTCTTGACTCTATTTTCTATTCATTTCACAACATATGGTGGTGAATAAGTGTGACTTTTCATGGAAAACACAAAATTGTTTGGGTGACCCCAAACTTTTGAACGGTAGTGTACATATTCAAAATCAATCATTCATTCACTCAGACTGAGTTTTGCTGGCAGCCTTTGGCACATTCGTCACATGGGGTGGTTCATGTGGGGCGGTGTCGATGTACAACAGCTCTTGCTTTGAGGAGAAACAGCTTTTATCAGTAAAATCCCACATGACTGTTAATCAATCATCACTTAAATTCAATGAAAATCTACTTAATTAATACAGGGTCCCTGTGATCACTGTCACCGCCAAGAAACATCCTCGGTTGGGTCCAGTCAATAATATTTATATTACACTTCTTTTTTTCCTGCCAGTGTTTGATTCTGACAGGTTCATCCACTGCCGAATTTCCCTTTTCAAAGTGTCCACTGTTAACTGTGACTCTTCATCATGTGTGACTGCTGGAAGGGTCAATATTGGATGTGCAAGAGTAAGAAGATAAAACCATATGGGCAAGCATGCAGAAAAAGAAAGAAAGAAAGAAAGTGACAGTTTGTATCCTGTGCACTGTGTGTTTGTCCATCCATGTGCACGTATGTATATGTATTTATGCATTTGCTTGTGTGCATGTGTATGATGTTTGTGTCGCTCTGTGTCCACGGTGTGCACGGACATGCACGTATGGGCCACCCAGAGGCGCACCTGCAACCGATGATGGAACACCCGAGAGATAGGGAGGGAATGGAGGGTGGACATGGTGACAAGGAGAGGAACAAAAGAGGAGGGGAGGGTGCTAGGGAGGGGTTCAAACGGTTGCCAGATCAGTGACAGGTAGGGGTCTCCCTCCCTGGAGAGAGGCCATTACTGGGGGCTGGCGGGACACGTGTTGGAGCGGCCTGCCACCCAGCTTATTGGCAATCTGTTAGCAAGGCCTCCGGGGGGGAGCATGAATAACGGGGCCAGGGACTGAGAGCACCTGAGAGGAGAGAGAAATCTACTTACTCCTGGACCAGTGGCAATGAGAGAGTGGGAGGGAGGGAGGGAGGGAGCGGGTTGGGGGGGTGTCGAGGGAGGTAGGGAGGGGTCAACTGCCGACAGGACAGCGGGAGGACAGAAGAGGAGAGAATAATAAATTGTGGTGTTTCATTACTCGAGAAGGCGATTGGGGGATCTCTCACAGCGGGATTGGCAGATAAATTTAAAGGATAATATAGAATGAGGCGATTTAACAGCCGGACAAAAAGTAGAGCACAGAACTTCGACGAAAGGAGCAAGGACAGATATTAAAGTCTTCTCCGCTTTTTAACTCCCATGCGACATGAGGTATTAATAAGTGTCTCCCAGCGCTGGACGTTAAAGAGGAATGGATCAAATGCAGTGGGAGCAGTGAAAGCATGTGGAAAGTGAGAGGCAAATCCCTTTTCCAGACAAAACAAAAGAATATATGTATTTATATGATACCCTTTGGTGATCATATACAGCATCAGAATCTGGGTGAAACTACATTTCAACTCATTGTTAATGAGGTAAATTTTATTTACTTTTTCCATTGCCTACCAACATGCAGATCGCTGGTTCGAATCCCTGTGTTAGTGGGTGAGAAGCTGGATGTGGGTATGTGTTCTGGTCGCTGCACTAGCGCCTCCTCTGGTTGGTCAAGGCGCCTATTCAGGGGGTAAGGGGAACTGGGGGGAATAGCGTGATCCTCCCACGCGCTACGTCCCCCTGGCGAAACTCCTCACTGCCAGGTGAAAGGAAGCAGCTGGCGACTCAACATTATCAGAGGAGGCATGTGGTAGTCTGCAGCCCTCCCCGGATCAGCAGAGGGGGTGGAGCAGTGACCGGGACGGCTCGGAAGAGTGGGGTAATTGGCCAAGTACAACTGGGGAGAAAACGAGGGGGAAAAAAATTACTTTGACTCTCGTTTCCTTACAGTGTATTGGTTTGACAGAGAGGGTTTTTTTTCACCCAAAGGTAGCATGCAACAAAGTGAAAACCGATCATGACTACTATACCCAAAGGTGCAACGAGGGGGGGGGGTGCAGAGGGTGCAATGCGCACAGGCGCCGCATCAGCGGGGGCGCCAAAAGTACAGTGTACAGTAAACAAGTTCTGGTTATAGGACTATTTGTTTTTTAAAAGTTTGATATTTATAAATATTATTACTTAGATGAGAATTTTGGATTAGAATATATAGTTACATGTTATATTTTTTATTATTTTTTTTTTCGTACGGTCTTTTGGCGCCCCCGCTGAGGCGGCGCCTGTGTGCACTGCACCCTTTGCACCTCCCCCCCCCCCCGTTGCACCCCTGACTATACCTAACAAGTATCATACGATGGGGGGTCAATATCTGAAAGCTACCAACTGGCAGAGATGAAAGATGTGACTCGGGGAAAGCGGAAGTTCACCTTCTGCTCAAACTTTCTCTCTTTTGTTCTCTACTTTGGAAACAGGGGCCCCTGAGAGTCGTGCAGTCTGAGTCTCGCTCCCGGCTCTTTGTGTAAGCAAACAACGACAAGCCTTGTGATAGTGATAACATTTTCTGCAACAGCCATTTGTACGTTTCAGAATAAAGGCTTGGCTTCTTTCCGTTACTGTATCTGAAATGCATTTTCCCATGGGCTCCTTCACCTCCCAGACTGATTTGCATTAATTGCATCAACACTCCAGGATACCAGAGTTCACCGTGGTTTGGATTTCCTGCTCATTCTGTCTGACAAACGGTAATGGCACGAGACGGATGTCGTATGTCAGGAGACATGCCACCTATTTTTCTAGACAGATGGATTTAGGATAAGGCGGTATATCGCAAACACACAATGAAATTTAAAAGCCCAGCTACTAAAGTAATAGCCAGCTGCTTCTGACATATCCAAAGCTGGCAATAAAAATGTCAAGTTACCCCCCCCCCCGCCATTGTGTGCTGAGAAAAATGCAATAAAAAAAAAGATCCCGGTTTGTAATATGAATAAAGGTTGACAGTGAGAGGGACTTGTTAAAATGGCCATGAGTTAGCAGGGAGAGACAGCGTTCAAGCAAACCACATTATTACAACACTCAGTATCCCATATGGAACAGGAATTGTTTCATAGCCACACAATTTGATGGACATGACTTGACTCACATGGTGTTTCCCCTTTTCATTTCCAGTGACTGTCTCAATCAATCAATGAATTTAGTGACAGGCATGAGCGCAAGTCTATGAATACTGGGATGGCATCCAGCATTTTACCTGTGCCCCCGTCCATAGGGTTAGTGGTTGTGTCAGGAAGGGCATCCATCCTTCCATCCATTATCCGAACTGCTTATCCTGCTCTCAGGGTCGCAGGGATGCTGGAGCCTATCCCAGCAGTCATTGGGCAGCAGGCGGGGAGACACCCTGGACAGGCGGCCAGGCCATCACAGGGTCGACACACATTCACACCTAGGGACAATTTAGTATGGCTGAGTCCCCTGACCTACATGTCTTTGGACTGTGGGAGGAAACTGGAGCGCCCGGAGGAAACCCACACAGACACAGGGAGAACATGCAAACTCCACACAGAGGACGACCCGGGACGACCCCAAGGTTGGACACCCCGGGGCGCAAACTCAGGACCTTCTTGCTGTGAGGCGACTGCACTAAGCACTGCGCCACCCTTCAGGAAGGGCAACCAGCATAACATTTTGCCAAATCAGTATGCGGATTGATAAGACCACACCAGATCCGTCGAGACCCGGGTTAACAATGATCACCATTGGTGCTGTGCCCTTCCAGGGTACTGATGGAAACTGTAAAATCCGCTGTAGTGATCCCTGCGAAACGGGTCAAGCCGAAAGAAGAAGAAGAAGAATCAATCAACCTTTCTTCACACACAATTAATGTCATTAGCCCCACCGTAATTTAGCCAAAAAAAGAAATACCCTGCCGCCGCCACTGCCTGAGTGAAACTTTGGAAGGTTCTCCTCCTGTTAACATTTCCAATGTTGTCACCCAGCATTTAACTCAGTTGTCAAATAAATTTTCAGATTACTTCCCAGAAGACCCCCGGAATGGAAATCTTTGGGTTTTAGACCCGTTCTCTGTGGATCCTGCATCTGAAGACATGGCCCCGTCCACTGTGTTGGGAAACCGGCTGATGGAACTATCAGCTGACAGCAGCCTGAAGCTTCAGCTCACACAAGTTGGCCTTGCTTCATTCTGGATATTGGCCGCCGATGAATATCCCTCTCTGTCACAACCGGCAATCACATTTCTGTTGCCTTTCACCACCACACACCTGTGTGAGTCAGGGTTTTCCATTAAGACTGTCACAAAATCAAAGGCTAGGAACAGACTGCGAGTAACTTTGAATGCTACTCTGTGAATCGGCCTCT
The DNA here is from genome assembly GCF_029633865.1 of Lampris incognitus. Lineage (NCBI taxonomy): Eukaryota > Metazoa > Chordata > Actinopteri > Lampriformes > Lampridae > Lampris > Lampris incognitus. The sequence continues at coordinate 136,727,002 of NC_079211.1, read as the reverse complement.
CACTCATCCCACCCCGGCTTGGTCTGATCGTTTTTCAGAAGCAACCCCAAGTAGGTCACTGAGGGCAAGTAGAATATTTAATTCAATCATTGCAGCTGACAGTGACATAGCAATCGTTTACAGGTCAGACTACTACTTTATTTATTTATTTATTTTTATAAGGTTTTACATTTATTTCGGTATGTGGGCCCTGACTGTCTTGACACATACCCAAGTCGGCCTTGAGTTACAAAAGGTTGAGACCCCCTGATCTATAAAATGCAATGCACTTTACATGTTGCAAGCGAGTGGGGTAAAGGACGTTTGCCTATGCAGCGGTGCGAGGTACCAATACCTAAGGGTAAGGTTTTCACCTTCGATGAAAGCAACCGTCGTGATGAATTAAACGAGACTGTAATGTTATAAATGAGCCACGATTTCTCAGCTCATTCGACAACTTGAAATCATATTGTTGTAGCCTAGCCTGTCCTCGCTAGTCATCTGAGAAACCAAGGTTTCCCGGAGACTTATTGATTCTGTCACACAACCAATTTTTCAAAGACCTGGCTCCGTGGGGAAGAGCGAAGGCAGAGAAAGCAACGCTAACCCCATACCGCCAACACCGGGTAATTTTTCTCTCTAACATACGAGGAGGGAGCATATTTCCATTCCAAATAGGCTTGGAGTTATTAGTTGGGGCGGAGGGCATTTTGTCACTGTCATAAGCACAGAGACAATTAATAGTCGAGATGGTGCCCCCATGAGCCGCCTTGTGGGGTGCAAATGGCATTTTCTTAACCTCAGAGCCTTAATCAAAAGCAATGAATTGACGCACACCCACCATGAGGGCTTAAGGAGAGCCAACAGGTGCAGACTGACACCGGTTTTGGGGGAAATCAGCGGGTCTGGCTCATGGAGAAGGATTAGCCTTGTTACACCCTACGCTTCCTGCAAAACAACGAGGGTCCAAAATCTTAATATTATGGCGGTGCGGTTGCAATTTAAGCTGTTATAAATCCTTTTTTTTTTTCTGTGTCCTGGACTTTTTATTTCCAACACGTTGTCAAGAGAGAGAGAAAAAAGAAACAGTCTCCAGCAATGCGTAACTGTGGAAGGGATTAATACTCGTGGTAGTGGTGACAGTGGTGGGTAACATGTCTAACACGGTAATTATTCATGATTGTGAGTTGAACATTTACTAAAGCCGTTTCTATTCACAACAACCACTTGACATTCAATTATGTGCTTAATTAATAACTGCAAACACGTTATTGCCACTATTAGTTCAGAGCAAATGGCTGAATGACATTCACAGTGGATAAATATTTGTATGAAATAGGATGCACGAGGTGAAGTGGTGTGTGTGTGTGTATATATATATATATACACACACTACTCGGTTGGCACTCCTGAGTATAACCAATTAATCTCCAATCTAAAGCTGGTGAGAGAGAGCAGACAAACGATATGAAGAGCGAAGGGAAAATTGTAATTACTGAGATTTCCCATACTCGACTTGCAGGAGGGGTGAAGTTACTGTGGCCTGATTTAACATTTAACCTCTGCAGAAAATCTCCAACTTTATTACCTGGTATGATATTGGGACTTTTTTTTTTCTTCTTTTTTTCTTTGCTGGATATTAACATTCATGGGGACTGCATGAGCTGAACTGTCCCCCCCCCCCTTTCTCCCCTATTGTATCCGGCCGATTACCCCACTCTTCCAAGCCTTCCTGGTTGCTGCTCCACCCCTTCAACTGATCCCGGGGAGGGCACATGCCTCCTCTGATACATGTGGGGTCGCCAGCCACTTCTTTTTACCTGACAGTGAGGAGTTTCGCCAGGGGGACATAGCGCGTGGGGGGATCACGCTATTCCCCCCAGTTCCCTCTCCCCCCTGTACAGGCACCCCCGACCGACCACAGGAGGCGCTAGTGCGGCGACCAGGACACATACCCACATCCAGCCAATTGTGTCTGTAGGGACACCCGACCAAGCCGGAGGTAACACGGGGATTCGAACCGGCGAGCCCCGTGTTGGTAGGCAACGGAATAGACCGCCACACTACCCGGACGCCCCCAGCTGAAATGTCTTTACTGTATCCCGAACTTGTATTAATTCAAACTGTGTAAAAAAAAGTGTTCCGTTTGATCAATCTCCCAAATTATTTTCTAGATTGAAAATAATGTAATGTAAAGCTCAGCGAGGCAAATATCATCTTCAAAGTGTTGTCAAACTGCCGTGACTTCTTATTTCCGCCATAATCCAAACTGGGCTCTAATCTCAGTAATAGCTCCTTTGGTGAATGTTATCCCTCTCAGTAATACTAATTGACCCTATATAATACTCTCTTTGTAAAACCTCTCTCTCTCTCTCTCTCTCTCTCTCTCTCTCTCTCTCTCTCTCTCTCTCTCTCTCTCTCTCTCTCTCTCTCTCTCTCTCTCTCTCCTCTCTCTCTCTCTCTCTCTCTCTCTCTCTCTCTCTCTTTCTCTCTCTCTCTCTCTCTCTCTCTCTATCTCTCCTCTCTCTCTCTCTCTCTCTCTCTCTCTCTCTCTCTCTCTCTTCTCTCTCTCTCTCTCTCTCTCTCTCTCTCTCTCTCTCTCTCTCTCTCTCTCTCTCTCTATTTCTTCTCTCCTTTTCCTTCCTGCTTCCTTCCATTTTCCCTCTATGACCTGGCCTTGTCTGGAAGGGTAAATAATTGATGCACCTCTTCTTGCATTGTGAGAAATTTATGAATAGAGGGGAGCTGAGGGATGGTTGTATATTCTCCCCGACTTCTCGGTTGCCTTTCTTGAACTTCTCTATGTATCCACACCAAGGTCAAAATAAGTGTATATTTTATAAAGAGGGATCGCTCTAACAAAACTTGGACCTGGGCAGCCGTCATGGCAAGAAGGCCACTGGCCTTACCCAGCCCCGGGGCACTCATTTCTCAGTCTGTGCGTGTGCGCGTGTGTGTGCATGTGTGCCCGTGTGTGTACATGTGTGCGTTGTTAGCAACATAGAATATAAACACCTGCTCTATACATAGAAAGCCCACAAAAATCAACATCTTTTGCCCAGGAGCATACAATGCATTAAGCACAACACACATACAGAAAATAAAACTTTTAAAGCATGGCTTAGCTTTGATGCCGATGTCTCGAGGTTATTTCCGTATTACACTGGAAGTGTAAATACAAATTGTTTTTGACGATGTTTCCAGTATGGTACACTTAATTATAATGAAACAAATTCCTCGTTCTCCAGTTTTCCATGAGATAATCTGCAAACTATACGGCCTGTTTTGCAGGGTGCAGAGTTGAGCATCTCGAGTTTTCCTTATATTATTGAGGAGTACAGTGAAATATGACGGGGAAATGAGTTCTCAGAGTATCTTCCAAAATATATATTCTAAAATAAGCCCCCATGAACGGTGGTATTGACACGGTCTTCAATCATACTTAGCGACAGACAGGGAATTAGAGATATCCCCACTGCTATCTGCTAAAGTCTGTCAGCTCATGGATGTATTTTAGGCTTGCGGCACAAAGTCGAGAAGAAGAAAAAAAAAAAAAAGGCAAAAAATATCCCCAGCAAGTCTCAAATCAGAGAAAAAGCCAAATAATTCTCCATCTTACTGCTCCGCGGACCCGTTCCTGTTGTTAAAAATTAATTTTCCAGTTTGAAACTTAGATTAGGGCTTCCATGGTACATTTCAACAGAGGTGACTAGGTAGGCCTCGGAAGCCGGGGAGCTTCTGTTGACAGCGACTGTAACCCTGAATAAACATGATGCTCCGTTAATGGACTGCAGTGGGAACGTGTCTTTCACTGTGTTACATAATCAAAAGGTTCCACCATTAGTAGAGGAGTATGAAGTGAATCACATTCTCGAAACACTTCAAGTGAGCGCAGAAGCTACTGTACACTGGCCTCCATATAATCGCTTGTGACTGGCTTACTGCCTCAACGTATTAATAACGATATGCAATATAAACAGTGTGCAAGAGGCAGCAATGAGCTACAGAGTGTAACATAAAGTAAGGAGTCAAGGACTGAAATTGGGATCATTGTTTCCTTTGATAAAAATGTAATGACATGGAGCATCCAGGTAGCGTAGCGGTCTATTCTTTTGCCTACCAACATGGGAATCGGTGGTTCGAATCCCCGCGTTACCTCCGGCTTGGTCTGGTCGGGCATCCCTACAGGCACAGTTGGTCGCGTCTGCGGGTGGGAAGCCGGATGTGGGTATGTGTCCTGGTCGTTGCACTAGCGCCTCCTCTGGTCAGTCGGGGCGCCTGTTCGTGGGGGGGAATGGGGAACTGGGAGGAATAGCGTGATCCACCCACGAGCTACATCCCCCTGGTGAAACTCCTCACTATCAGGTGAAAAGAAGCAGCTGGCGACGACATGTATCAGAGGAGGCATGTGGTAGTCTGCAGCCCTCCCCAGATCGGCAGAGGGGGTGGAGCAGCGACCAGGATGGCTCGGAAGAGTGGGGTAATTGGCCGGATACAATTGCGGAGAAAAGGGGCGGGGGGGGTGTAATAACATAAAAATCACACAAGAACAGTGAAGAAAACTTATTTGCCATATGTCACCTTTTTATCTGTTTGTTTTTTTTGGGGGGGATTTCCCACCCCTTTTTCTCCCCAACTGTACCCAACCAATTACCACGCTCTTCCGAGCCATCCCGGTTGCTGCTCCACTCCCTCTGCTGATCCTGGGAGGGCTGCAGACTACCACATGCCTCCTCCGATACTTGTGGAGTCACCAGCCACTTCCTTTCACCTGACAGTGAGGAGTTTCGCCAGGGGAGCATAGTGCATGGGAGGATCACGCTACCCCCCCCCCCGAACAGGCCCCCCAACCAACCAGAGGAGGCGCTAGTGCAGCGATCAGGACACATACCCACATCCGACTTCCCGCCCGAAGACATGGCCAATGGTGTCCGTATGCCCGACCAAGCCGGGCGTAACACGGGGATTCGAACTGGCAATCCCCGTATTGGTAGGCAATGGACTAGACCGCTACGCTACCCAGACACCCCCTTTTTTTCTGTCTTAATCTGTTGTCTCTCTTTCTCCAAGTTTTTCACTCTTCCTCTATAAGTGTTGACTATAGGCGCTGCATTTGACAGTTCGCAGCATTTGCGAGCTGCTTCCCTGGGCTGCGGCACATCAGCATATCGCAGTATGGAAATGCGCCGGATTACTTTGTTGTCAGCAGAAATTAATTAGAGGCACATCACCTCCACAAAAGGCTCCAGCGACTCTTCACCTGCTTCCTCCTCCCCCCTTGTCATCCAAAACTAATTCACCTGGCAATGAGAGCCAGAGGCCCCAAGTTATATGTTGGTTAACCAAGGGTGTAACCTTCAATATCTCTCCTGCCTTCTCCTCCAGCCCCGGGTGACATGTGTTGCTCCTCCGTGCACCTCACGCTCTCTTCAACATCAAGGGCAGGAGCTCTGGGAAACAGCTTAGTGCTCTCTGCCTGTCTGATCCATTCTTTTCATGCCTTGCCAAACTACTCCCTCGATATGTCATACAACAGTGCTCTGTGGCCAAACACAGTTTATGGAGGGCGTGCAACAACAAAAAAATGCGTACTGTACTCACTTTACTGTGCATTTTCTGCACGTTGACCTGTCTTTAAAAGAAACTGGAAGACGTTGAACATTTGATACTGCATTTCATCAACTGTCGATCGATCAATAAACTGCTGTTCAAGCCTGCCACATTACTGCCGTTACTCTAATTGTTGTTGGGTTGGAGTAACAGGGACCGGTAGAGACCAGAGAAGGCTGCATGACTGGCACAGGGGTTGTTTTATTAGTCATAGACACCGCCCCAAGATGCAGAACAGCAACCACAGACGTCTCCTTTCGTTGAACAACCCATTTCAGGCTCCATGGGCCGCTATCTCTGGTTGGCTGTTAGCTGTTGATTATCAAACAGTTACTGTTTGAAGCTGCGGCTATCGACCGGCTGCTCTTCCTGCAGCCGACGTCCCAACCACACCCCGCCTCTGAATCAGGGTGTGGTTATAGTTTTAACATCTTGGAACATTAAAACTGTTAACCTGGAGGAGGATAACTAGACCCCCCCCCTCTTTTTCTCCCCAATTGTATCTGCCCAATTACCCCACTCTTCCGAGCCGTCCCGGTCACTGCTCCACCCCCTCTGCCGATCCGGGGAGGGCTGCAGACTACCACATGCCTCCTCTGATACATGTGGAGTCGCCAGCCGCTTCTTTTCACCTGACAGTGAGGAGTTTCACCAGGGGGACATAGCGTGTGGGTGGATCACGCTATTCCCCCCAGTTCCCCATTCCCCCCCACGAACAGGCACCCCGACTGACCAGAGGAGGCGCTAGTGCAGCTCCCAGGACACATACCCACATCTGGCTTCCCACCCGCAGATACGGCCAATTGTGTCTGTAGGGATGCTCGACCAAGCCGTAGGTAACACGGGGATTCGAGCCGGTGATCCCCGTGTTGGCAGGCAACGGAATAGACCACTACGCTACCCAGACGCCCTTGAGGATCACTCATTTCACTTAATTCCCGTCCAAACACATGGCTTTTATTATGTTTACATTTTAAACACACACACACACACACACACACACTAACCATAACAAACTCACACACAAGCAGAAACACACACTTATGCATTATTTGCTGCTTTTTTTTAAATTAATGAGTAGCTGACAGTATTGGCAAATGTTGCAATGCAGAAACTGGGATATTTGAAGTTAAGATATGAAGTTGTCGTAAAGCAGAAACATTACATTTAGCAAAGGCTCCATGGCATGCTAACACAATGCTGTTCAAATTGTTGGCTAAAGTAGTTTAAATTTTATGTCTTTCCTCTCGAGGCATACACTTCACATGGCTTTCGTAGCTTTTTGTTTTTGTTTCATTTCATCAGGTTATAAACAGAGATAAAAAGGTCATCCTCAATCTGTACCCCTTTTATATAATTTTCCCAAACATTAAGCACGAAACTCTTTATCATCAGCAGCAGCCATACCCCTCTCCAGTCTACCATGGGCACAAAATCTTATTCCAGACCCAGCTCCTAACCTGCGCTGTGACGTTAAGTATAGCCAATATTTCCTTTTTTTCCAAGACCAAGGTGAGAAATGGGACACATCAATTTACACGGATCAGCCAAAACATTAAAACCTCTGACAGGTAAGTGAATAACATTGATTATCTCATTACAATGGCACCTGTCAAGGGGTGGGATATATTAGGCAGCAAGTGAACAGTTTTTTAAATTGATGTGTTGGAAGCAGGAAAAATGGGCGAGCGTTAGGATCTGAGCAACTTTGACAGGGGCCAAATTGTGATGGCTAGACGACTGGATCAGAGCATCTCCAGAACAGCAGGTCTTGTGGGGTGTTCCCGGTATGTAGTGGTCAGTACCTACCAAAAGTGGTCCAAAGAAGGACAACCAGTGAACTGGCGACAGGGTCATGGATGCCTAAGGCTCACTGACACACGTGGGGAGTGTAGGGTATCCAGTCTGGTCTGATCACACAGAAAAGCCACTGTAGCTCATATTGCTGAAAAAAATAATGCTGGCTATGATAGACAGGTGTCAGAACACACGGTGCATCACAGCTTGCTGCATAGAGGGCTGCTGCGTAGCCGCAGAGTGGTCAGAGTGCCCATGAAGACCCCTGTCCACCACTGAAAGCGCCTACAATGGGGATGTGAGTGTCAGAACTGGCCCTTGGACCAATAGAAGAAGGTGGCCTGGTCTGATGAATCGTGTTTCTTTTACATCATGTGGACGGCCGGGTGTGTGTGCGTCATTTACCTGGGGAAGAGATGGCAACAAGATGCACTACGGGAAGAAGGCAAGTCAGCGGAGGCAGTGTGATGCTCTAGACAATATTCTGTTGGGTTCTGTGGATGTTACTTTGACATGTACCACCTACCTAAACATTGTTGATGACCAAGTACACCCCATTCATGGCAACAGTATTATTCCCTGATAGCAGTGGCCTCTTTCAGCAAGATAATGCATCCTGCCAAACTGCAGAAAGTTCAGGAATGGTTTGAGGAACCATGACCAAGAGTCCAAGGTGTTGCCTTGGCCTCCAAATTTCCCAGGTCTAAATCCAATCAAGCATCTGTGGGATGTGCTGGAAAAACAAGTCCGATCCATGTAGGCCCCACCTTTGCATCTTACAGGACTTAAAAGAATCTGTTGCCAACATCTTGGTGCCAGACACCAGAGGACACCTTCAGAGGTCTTGCGGAGTCCATGCCTCGATGGGTCAGAGCTGTTTTTGTAGCACAAGGGGACCCTACACAATATTAGGCAGGTGGTTTTAATGTTTTGGCTGATCGGCGTATAGCCTTAGGCAGCTCACTGAGATGTGATATGAGATTTGGATTTCATTTGTGTGATCCAGAAAGCTAAACTATATTTAATATAGAATAAGGGTTATGGTTACGGATTATTTAGCTATTGTCTTCATAAACCTATAAAAATACATCCTATTATCATTGAATCGATTCAGAATCCATTCACATCATGATAACTCATTTGTTCTGAGAGAGAGAGAGAGAGAGTGTGTGTGTGTGTGGCTCATGGCCATTTCACCGGTGCGTGACCCTCTCGATCCTTTTCCAGAGCTGAAATTGAAATACAATTACTGTTTTTTTGTTTTATTTTAACCATCACTAGGAGACAAAGTCAGGGTAAGTCATTTCAATTAAATTTTGGCTTATTGAACTATAACTGCATTCTATTAACTTTATCTTAATTACCTCTCAGTGTCCGTAGTAACCCTGGAGACCGGTGCAGTCCCATGCCAATGAAGTGTTAAGAGTGTAGGTGTACCAGAAATTCCTACTTAAACATTTGTTCAGAGCAGAGTTTATACTGATGAGCCAAAACATTACGACCACCTGCCTAACATGCTGTTGGTCATCCATGCGCCACCAAAACAGTGCTGACCGACCCACTGAGGCATGGACTCTACAAGACCGCTGAAGGTGTCCTCTAGTATCTGGTACCAAAACATTAGCAGGAGACCTTTCAAGTCCTGTAAGTTGTTAGGTGGCGCCACCGTGCGTGGAACGGACTTGTCGGTCCAGCACATCCCACAGATGTACAGATGCTCAATCAGAGATCAGGAGAATTTGAAGGACAGGGCAATACCTTGAACACCTCATCATGTTCCTCAAACTATTCCCAACAATGTATGCAGTGTGGCAGGGTGCATTATCCTGCTGAGAGAGGCCACCGCCATCAGGGAATAATACTGTTGCTATGACGGGATGTACTTGGTTATCAACGATGTTTAGGTAGTTGGCACATGTCAAATTGACATCCACATGAATGACTGGACCCACAGTTTCCCAGCAGAACATTGTCCATAGCATCATACCCCCTCAATTGGCTAGTCATCTTGCCAGAGTGTATCCTGGTGCCATCACTTCCCCAGGTAAACGGCGCACACATACATGGCCATCCACGTGATCTAAAAGAAAATGGGACTCATCGGATCACGCGACCTTCTTTCACTGCTCCGAGGTCCAGTTCCGATGCTTGCGTGCCCATCATAGGCGCTTTCGATGGTGGACAGAGGCCATCATGGGCACTCTGACCGGTCTGCGGTTATGCAGCCCCATATGCAGCAGGGTGTGATGCATTGTGTGTTGTGACACATTCCTCCCATAACTATCATTAACATTTTCTGTGACTTGTGCCACAGTAGACCTTCTGTTGGTTTGGACCAGACGGGATAGCCTTCGGTGCCCTCGTGCATCGATGAGCCTTGGGCATGCAACACCCCGTCGCTGGTTTGTGGTTTATCCCTTCTCGGACAACTGTCAGTAGGTACTCGCCACTGCTGACTGGGAGCATCCCACAAGCCTTGCCGTTTCAGAGATGCTCTGACCCAGTCATCTGGCCATAACAATTTGGCCCTTGTCAAAGTCACTCAACTCTTTACTCCTGCCCATTTCTCCTGCATCCAACACATTGACAATGAGAACTGATTGTCTGCTTACCATCTAATCTACCCAGACCATGACACGAGCCATTTTTTTGGCGATGATCAACGTTATTCGGTTCACCTGTGAGTGGTCATAATGTTTTGGCTCATCAGTGTATATCATATATCGTTATTTTGGGAGTAAAAACATATTGATGTGATACCATTTGAAATTACTTTTTAATAAAAAACAATTTCAATTCCTTGTCCCTTGTTTCAATTCCAATGCCTTGAAGGTAAATGGTTTGGAAGTTTGGAATAAACAGTTACAGCTAATCTGAAGTGAAATAAACAAACTGCAAGGTATCGATCTTGGAGCTGCAACCATCAGCAGTGTAGTTACATTTTTCTGGCCTGATGGAAAGGCCATGAAACTCTGACCTTCTGCTGTGTCAGGCATTTGGGTTTTAACTTCTTACTGCTCAATGATTCAGGGTCACACATAAAGCAAGGACAGTCGTTTCACTGTTTACCGGCAGTCTACTTCATAGCCACAGTAGGTTTCTTTGTAACCTCAATTTATAGGCCACAGTCATCGCAAATCTAATGTTTCTCTTTAAAGTGTATGCTTTGAATCAGCCACACAAGATATCCAAAATGGATGCTCCTCGTTCATTATGCTGACGTTAGTTTCAAATTTCCTTTTGTACTGCATCTTTCATCCCTACGATTTCCATTCTCATACTAAACAAGGCTATTTTGAGCCGGTGTCACTCCATCATTTTACTGAGAGGTTGATTAAAAAAAAAATGATTGAAGTGGTAGATTTTTTTTAAAAACATTTTTAAAATGTAAAGAATAACATCATGTGCTCAAATTTTTGTGGATTTTGATTACTGTTTTTGGGACCTTTGCATCATCCATTATTCATCCTCCTCCCTTTCTTTTTGCCTCTTTCTCTCAACCCCTTGTCTGAATATCTTTCCACCTGAGCAAGCACACTGTCATTCACCACACATCCAATATGGGCTGAGATAAATAAATAAACCTGGTCCATATGCCTCATTTCATATGCCATTTTCGTTTCCTTACCCATCATTTCTGTGCCTCTTTGGTGGACTATCATTCAATTAAAACCATCATCTACTGGTATGCTCTGGGAATTTAGTACACCTAAACTACCCCGTGTGGCTCAACCTGTAATCTAAAGTGAAAAAAAGGCTGTTAATCAACTGGAATAAGAATCATGAAAAACAAACTGGGGAAGAGGATGGGCTTTATCAAATTTTCTTTAATTAAATGAATTAGTTTGAGGGAATGTAATGCTATTTGGTGTTGCAGTATGGAGATGATTGGTTTTGTTTTAAACTCTCCACACATTCGCACACATTCATTCCATTAATTTTCTTGTACACTATTCCACTGTCTTCCTTGCTAAGTTAATATAGTTTTCTATGAGCTCTAGGCATGGCAAGGGCAAGTTTATTTATACAGCACATTTCAAAGCAATTCAAAGTGCTTTACATAAAACAGATTTTGATTTATTTTGAACATGTAAAAAAGGAAACAACAAAAAACCAGACAAAAACAAACTAATGATATTAAATTGAAATGAACAATAAACCTATACAAAAAACTCAATAAACTAATCTTCTCAAATTAATATAACATGTTCAAAAAGGAGTATGAGGAAGTATACACTTATTTATTCCTACCCCTTCTCCATTACTCGTCAATTAATTTATAATCTTTAGCTTATATAAAATGTATAAACAATTATCCAAATTCTGTGTACAAATATCACCCAGTGTCAATAATATAAAACTTGGTAGTTATCACATCCCTTCCTCGTCCCAGTACCCCTTCAAAATATTTTTGTACATCTTTTTGAACTGAATAATGTTTGTACTTTGCTTGAGGCCCACATCCGAACAATTCCACAAATTCACCCCACAGATCAAAATACAAATACTCTGCAAAGTTGAACAAACACACATTTTCTTTAAACTTTCATCTCAAATTATAACATTCCTCTCTGTCGAAGAAATGTTTCTGTTTATTAACTGGTAGTAAATTATTTCCTGCTATACACAATTTGTGCTTTGTTAAATTCTATGAGATCCATGACCTTCAGGACATGTGACTTTAAAAACAGCGTGTTAGTGTGTTTGCGAAATCCTACGTTGTATCCTTACGACCCTTTGTTTTGCAGTATGCACAATAGATGTAGGTTGCTTTTGTAGGTTTTACCCCATACCTCCACACAGTAATTCAATTCATATATGGCAATACAAGTGAACAATATAGTGTGTATATTGCTTTATGATGCAGAACGTGCCTTTTTTTCCCGAGGACTGCAATGCTCCTTGCCAGCTTTGCTCACACTTATTTTATATGAGGTTTCTCGCAGATTTTGTGGTCCACTAACACACCTAGAAATGTATTTTCATATACTCTTTCAATGTTGACAATGTCTATCATCATTTGTACTTGAGTGTGTATTTTATAATTTCCAAACAACATAATCTTTTTTGTTCAAATTTAATGAAAGCTGCTGTAATTTCTCCCCATAACAGAAAATATCAGAATCAGAATCATATTTATTGGCCATGTAGGTTTGCACAAACATGCAAAATTTGACTCCAGTTTCATGGCTTCCTCAGTGTACTTAACATAGAATAACAACACTACAACACAACAATCTTCAGATATATACACTAGGATTGACTATATACAGGAGAAATAAGAGGTGATAAAGTGCAATGGTGCAGAGAATATATCAGAGATGCTGAAATAAATGTTAGCAGGTTACTTACATACATGCCTGAGGTAGATGGACATGATAGAGTGTACCAGTATACGTACAACATACAGTGTGTATACAAAGTGGTTGGATTTATTTGACAGTGTTAAGCATTCATTTGAATGACAGCCTGCGTAAAGAAACTGTTTTTATATCTGGTTGTTTTGGGATACAGTGCTCTGTAGTGCCTATCAGAGGGGAGGAGTTGGAACAGGTTATGACCAGGGTGTGATGGGTGTGCAGTGATGTTGCCTGCCCATTTCCTGAGTCTGGAGGTGTGTAAGTCCTGAATGAAGGACAGATTGGCACCAATGATTGTCTCTGCAGACCTAACTGTCCATTGTAGTCTGTCCCTGTCCTGATTGGGTTTGGTGGCTGATCCAAACCAGACAGTGACTGATGTGCAGAAGACAGATTGGATTATTGCAGTATAGAACTGAATCAGCAGTTCCTGAGGCAGGTTGACCTTCTTGAGCTGGAAGAGAAAGTATATCCTCTGCTGGGCCTTTTTTGATGATTGTGTCTATGTTGGATGCCCACCTTAGGTCCTGGGAGATTGTGGAACCAAGAAATCTGTAAGTTTTCACCGTAGACACCATGCTGTTGAGTATGGTGAGGGGGGCCAGTGTTGGGGGACTCCTCCTGAAGTCCATTGTCATCGCCACTCTTTTGAGCGTATTAAGCTCCAGGTTGTTATGGCCGCACCAGATGGCCAGCTGACCAACCGCCCATATATATGCAGACTCGTCACCATCCCTGATAAGGCCAATGATGGCTGTCGTCAGTGAACTTCAGGAGTTTAACAGACGGGTCATCTGAGTTGCAGTCATTTGTGAAGAGGGAGAAGAGTAGAGGGACGAACACACATCCCTGGGGGGCACCAGTGCTGCTTGTCCAGGTGCTGGATGTGATTTTCCTCAGCCTCATCAGCTGCCTCCTGTCTGTCAGGAATTATTAATTCACTGGCAGATGGGGACTGGTACAGTGAGCCAAGACAGTTTGGAGAGGAGGATATCTGGGATGATGGTGTTGAACACTGAGCTGAAGTCCACAAACAGGACCCTTGTGTATGTCCCTGGGGAGTCGAGGTGTTGGAAGATGTAGTGCAATCCCATGTTGACTGCATCATCTACTGGCCTGTTGCTTGGTAGGCAAACTGCAGGGGGTCAAGCAGGAGGCCTGTGATTTCCTTCAGGTGGGCCAAGACCAGTCTCTTGAAGGATTTCATGACCACAGACATTAGGGCAATGGGCCTGTAGTCATTTAATCCTGTGATACGGGGTTTCTTGGGGACCGGGATGATAGTGGACCTCTTGAAACAGGAGGAGACTTCACACAGCTCCAGTGATCTGTTGAAGATCAGTGCGAAAATGGGGGACAGCTGGTCAGCACAGAATTTCAGACAGGAGGTTGACACACCATCCAGGCCCGGTACCTTCCTGGTCTTCTGTCTCTGTAAGAGGGTTGCAGATCCTCAACATACATAGATCCTGAGTGTGGGTGGGGGTTCAGTAGGGAGGGGAGAGTGGCTGGCAGCGAGTGCAGTTGGTTGTGTATTGTGGCTGGAGAGGGTGAGGGGTGTGAAAGTTTGCTTTACAAACCTGCAATAAAACCCATTTAGGTCATCAGCCAGTTGATGGTTCCCTGCAGTGTGGGGGGATGGTCTCCTGTAGTTGGTAATGTCTTTCAAACCACTCCAGACTGATGCTGGGTCATTGGCAGAAAGCCCGTTTTTCAGCTTTTCAGAGTAGCATCTTTTTGCCACTCTGATCTCCTTTGTGAGTGTATTTCTAGCTTTGCTGTACCGGATCCTATCTTCACTCCTGTAGGCTTCCTCTTTGGCTTGAAGAAGCTGTCTGAGTTTTGCTATGAACCAGGGCTTAAAGGTACAGAATATTTTGGTGGGCACATAAATGTCCTCACAAAAGCTGATGTAAGATGTCACAGTGTCAGTAAGTTTGCCCATGTCTGTAGATGCAGCCTAAAAACATACCAGTCAGTGCAGTCGAGGCAGGCCTGGAGCTCCAGTTTTGATTCACTGATCAATTTCTTCACAGTTTTTACCACAGGCTTTGCAGATTTTAGTTTCTGACTGTAGGTTGGGATACGATGAATCAGACAGTGATCAGAGAGGCCCGGGGCTGCACGGGGGACAGAGTGATAGGCATCTTTTAATATTGCATAGTAATGATCCAGAGTGTTTATGTCTCTGGTGGGACATTTAACATGCTGTCTGTATTTTGGCATTTCGTGGCTGAGGTTTGCTCTGTTAAAATCCCCAAGGATAATGAGTAGGGAGTCTGGGTATTTGCGCTCCATGTTTGTAATTTGATCAGCCAGGTGTTTTAACACCTCTTTAACACAGGTTTAGAGTAGGATATCGACCAGAATAAATGATGAAAATACCCACGGCGAATAGAATGGTTTACAGTCAATGAAAAAGGTGTCTTAAGTGAGGGCTACATGATTTCTTCAACACTATTACCCCGTTTAGTCTGGCAGCCAAAATCGGATTTTGGCAAGTTGGCAAGCCACTTGCCATCGTCAAATGTGCCGAGGACTGCTTTTCCCACCAGTCAACACTTTTCGGGTTGCGCCACACCTCGCGCTGCCTAGCGAAGCCTGGCGTGACTGCAGCACGGAACACTGTGGTATTTACCAGCCTCCTCCGTCGCTGATATTGTCTGGTGCGACGCAGGAGTTCTGCACCGCGACTTGACAGTGCCTGAAGGGTGAGATGACATATGTCCATGGTGTTTTGTTGTCTGTCTGTCTGCACAGAAGCCGCCAGCATATTATGTCACACAACCACTTGCAACGTACCCACGCCTACGTCGTTACCACAGCAACCAATGCAGCTCGGTCGACGATGTTGCTTCAGTCTGATCAAAGCCAAATTCGATCCGATCGCTTGCAAATAACAGTATGGACAGTC
Organism: Lampris incognitus; assembly: GCF_029633865.1. NCBI lineage: Eukaryota > Metazoa > Chordata > Actinopteri > Lampriformes > Lampridae > Lampris > Lampris incognitus. The sequence goes on along the minus strand of NC_079211.1, from coordinate 136,711,342 downwards.
AGTCCTAAAGACCAGTTTTGAGAAACAAATCGGATTTGCCTGCAGTCTAAACGGGGCTTATGACATCCATACACCAGCCTTCGTTTATGCAGAAGCAGTAATGTCGCCCCCCCACCCCCCCAATAGCTCCGTTTCGCGGTCCGCCCGGAGGAGTTGGAACTGTGGCAGATGAAGTGTACTGTCCGTGATGCTCACTAAGCCAAGTTTCAGCGAGACACAGGGCGGCAGATCTGGAAAAGTCTGAGTTTTTTTTCCTCCGTTTAGGAGTAGGAGTTCGTCCATCTTGCTGGCCAGAGAGCGGACATTCGCCAGGCGGATTGATGGGAGCACGGTTCTAAATCCCCGCCGTCGCAGTTTAACGAGCGCTCCGGTTCACCTATACACCTTCGGCGTCTTCGTCGTAGTCCGCACAGCGGCACAGGGCTGTACCGATCAAGACCTCGGCAAGACTTTCATTAAAGTATTCAATTAGTTTGTCCAGTGGACAGCTGGAGACTTAAAAGTTCTTCCCTGCTGTATGTGACCAGTGAGTGGGCGCTGGAATCTAAACAAATAAACAAAAGCGCAGAACCGAGGCTACCGTCCACAGGGCCATCTTGATGACGAGACGAAAAATATTGATGTTGTCCACAAATTGAAAAAAAATTCAATATTTTTGATACTCTGCGTATATCATTTATGTACAGAATAAACAATTTCGGGCCTAATACTGACCCCTGAGGTACTTCACACTTAATATCCCTGCATGTTGATTTATGCTCGTCATCTATCTTCACAAATTGTTGCCTCTTAAATAGCTTCTCAACCAATTCAGCACAACTCCTTTGACACCATGCTTTCCAATTGATCAAGTAATATATTGTGATCAATGGTATTAAACGCTTTTTTTAGACCTATGAATATTCCTACTGCATACTTTTTTGTCAACGCAATTAGTAAATCCGACTATTAATTCAATTAGCACCATTGATGTTGATCTGTTTGTTCTGAATCCAAACTGGCTGTCAGTAAGCAATTTGTGCTTTTCTGTGAATTGTTCTAATTCATCAGTAAATAGTTTTTCCAATACCTTGGAGAATTGGGAAAATGAAGAAACAGGTCTGTAATTTGTGAAGAGGTGTCTATCCCCAGTTTTATATAATGGTATAAAAGTATACAGAGGAAAAGGTTGGCAAAGAAGAAATGGGATAGTCAGAGAGATGAAGAAAGTAGACAGAGGTACAAGGAGATGCGGCATAAAGTGAAGAGAGGTGGCAAAGGCAAAGGAAAAGGTGTATGGTGAGTTGTATGAGAGGTTGGACACTAACGAAGGAGAAAAGCTCTTGTACCGATTGGGTAGACAGAGGGACTGAGATGGGAAGGATGTGCAGACATTTAGGGCGATCAAGGATAGAGATGGAGATGTGCTGACAAGTGAGGAGTGTGTGTTGAGAAGATGGAAGGAGTACTTTGAGGGGCTGATGAATGAAGACTATGAGTGAGAGAGATGGTTGGTTGACATGGGGATAGTGAATCATGAAGTGCGGTGGAATAGCAAGGAGGAAGTGAGGGCAGCTATGAAGAGAATGAAGAGTGGAAAGGTAGCTGGTCAAGATGGCATACCTGTGGAGGCATGGAGGTGTTTAGGAGAGATGGCAGTGGAGTTTTTAACTAAATTTTTTAACATAATCTGCACCAAGAACACTTTCATGGGCTCTACCTCTCCCTCGACCTTTACCCCCATCACTGCCAAGAACTCTGTGTCACAACAGCCTGGCCATCAAACTGTTCTAAGTGTAAACTATATTACTGATTTGATTACTACCAAACTAAACAAACAGTACATCAAGCCTAATAGCTGTTCCATTATCAAATAAGCCTTGGGCTGCAGATGGTGGGAGGGTGGTAAAAACCTCCTTTGATTGCTGTTGGGGAGGTAGAGAGGCATCATGGTTCGTTGGGCCTGCAGACTGCCACGTCAAGGGCTGTTAGGGTGGAATCTGACAGTGGGGGGTGGGGGTGGGTGGGAGAGACCTCCTTTGCAAGGTCGTCATCCTGGGGTGGGGGACAGACTTTTTCTTCATGCGTTGCTGGGCTGGAGTCCGACAGTGGGGGGATGGGGTGGCCATCTCTATCTTTAGGCTCTCCTTGCACCTTGCCACAGTTGGGTGGCAAATGGATTAAAGTAAGTTAGAGGTGAACAGTTCCTTTCCAGATCTGTTAAGAGGAAGCCCATTCTCTCTGAAGAGGTATCTGCATATCCGTGGCGACATATCCGTGGCAGCGAGGATATTTTGATCAAAAAATAGTCTCGAGGATGTATAATGTATATAATGTGAAGATGATAGTTTCTTTGCTCCCACTTTTGAAAATCAGAATACATTATATAAATATACAGCATTGTTTTCCATCAGGTTTATTCAAAAAAGGACTCCACAGGATTTTTACTAAAATGTTTCCATCCTTTTACTTGTCGTTCTACCTGTAATGGCCTTCTCCAGTCACTTCATCACCCCATTTACATCCTCTACCTTCCCTGCAAACATCCACCAGTGACACCAAAGCAGAAAGAAAATCTGGATTTTAAATAAAGATCTTCTGGATCTTAAGTAAAGACAATATTATTTTATTTATTGTATATTCTTGCACAGTAGCTGAGCATCCCTTTCATTTCATTTCATATCTCTGTGCATGTGGCAAATGAATCTCCTTGAATCCTTGATATATATATATATATATATATATATATATATATATATATGTCAAGTCTAAAAATCATTTCCATGTGTTATATATATATATATATATATATAACACATGGAAATTATTTTTAAATTTTTTCACAATACAAACAGCAAATAATTTTGAGCTCTTTTCTCGCTATTTTTTTTTCTTGTCCCTGATCTCTTCCCAGCAGCAAACAACCTGAGGCTAAAGGGAGAGTCCAAGGTCAGCTGGTAAGGAGGCCTGCATAATGGCCATAGCAGGTGTATCAAATATATTATCCCTCTGAGATCTGCTGCTGGTCTAAACAACTCAGGAGTCCACCTAATCGCTCACACTTACACACAGTCCAAATATGCTTGATTTTTGGATACTTTGTGGTCATTTAAGGGCTGAGGGTAATATATGTTTTGAAAGGTTGCTAAAATATATTAAGGGCATGGACAGTGACAAAGTACATAAACATCCCTTTGTGAGACTGCTGAATCAATTCAACACAACGTTTTTCACAGAGGGTAATGATGAGCATCCGCAATATTTTTTTTTTTTTTTTAGCAATGATGGTTTTCAATAAACCCTGCTGGAACCACATTATCTTGGTGGATCTTGGTCAAGTGGGCAGCAGATTAGAATTTCACTTAGATGAACATTTGGATAAATTCCATTTTAAATGGTTCTTTAAATAAAATGTAAAAAAAGTAGGGGGCATCCGGATGGCGTCATGGCCTATTCTGTTGCCTACCAACAAAGGGATTGCCGGTTCGAATCCCCGTGTTACCTCCGGCTTGGTCGGGCGTCCCTATACGCCCATTTCACGCCGTGGCCATCTTGGATTAAAAAAAAAACAAGTGGTGGGAATTTAGCCATGCCCCTTCTTACTCAGTCGGAAATCAATGCAGCCGGGGCCAGCAGCAAACACGGTTTGGACTACCAACCTCGAGCACCTACCGTCGTTTACCACAATATGAAAACTAAGCTGGATCTTTTCTTTTTCGAGTACTTTCTGCCTCTCCTGTGCCAGTGAGGAGAGACACACACACAGGGATGTATTCAAAGAAGGTGTTTAACCAAAATAAAAAAAAAAAAAAGATACATTTCATTTTTATACTGTACATTCAATATTTATACATTAGATTATCCCATCTACAATATTTTCATTCTTTGTCCTTTAACTTTAACAAAACTGATGGTTCATTTTAAACTAAAATATGTTCGGTCAACTGTCATTCTGTTGTAGCAATAAACTGGAACTCGCTACCAACTCAAATCATCAATTGTTTACTAAACTAAGATAGTGATTGCTCATCTCAAGGTGTGGGCTAAAAATGGGACTATACTGAAATGAAGTTAAATATGTTTCATCTATCTAAGGTTTGTGTGCACTATTTTCTTGTCAGCTGAATTTAACAAAGGTTTAAAACAGTGGTCCCTGAAAATTTGTTAGGAGAGCACACACAGTCCACAGTTGGTTGACTGTTCCACTTAGTGAAAGGGGTATGACTCCATCAAAAATGTGGTACTCCTTTATGCGTCTTATTGACCGTTCGACGTGTATTCTCAAGCCAGCAATACTCTGTGTCTGTGAGCTCATCACAGCTAAACTGTCCACTTGGGCCTAAAAATGCAGGGATGACAAGTTTTACATCTATTTCATCGAGCAGGTCTTTGATAAGGAAGCCCTTATCGGCCATGACCTCATCAGCTGACTCTAAGAGGTCCAGAACACCTGACCTCTTAGTTATCTCCTTATCAGAAATACATCCTGTGTATAGATTACTTACCAGGCTAACTGACCCTGAGGGAGTGATCCCAATTAGGGATTTCAGTGTAGTGTTACTTTTATAATGGGAGTATGTCATGGTATTCAAAACCTTCGAACTAGCTGTCTCGATGTGGATCTCTGTGCAGTCTAGTATCACTCTTGTGTTTGGGTAGAATTCCCTGAATACTGGTGGCATTAGCTCATCTACTGCTGCTCTACTAGGCCATATTGGGAGGGTCCCTAACATAAAGAGCAAATAGTTGGCCCACGTCGTACAGTTCCTGCTGACTGTGGCCAGCGACACATTGAATCGTACAGATAAATCCAGAGCAAAAAAGCCCTGCCTCACACGGCACAAGAACAGGAAAAACTGATCAATCAGCGATAAATGCTCTGCATGGAAGCCAGACACAGAAATGTGTTCTAGGTTATGGCTGTTCCTTTGCATTTGAGTCCATCGCACCATGGACTCTGAAGTAGGCTGTAAAGCTAGGAAGAGTGCTTTGAGGGTGTGGTAATCCTTAAAACCAGTGTAAAACCTGATCAGATTGGGCGCACACTGGAAGCGTTCTAGACCAAAACGCTCACTTTTCAGCTTTTTATTTTCGTCCTCCAGGAAAGCGATGTGTTTCTTTACTGCATCAAGCTGGTCTTCCACAGAAAGGGGCTTCACGTCGTAGTCATGATCATGTAGAGTCGCCCAAACCTCACTGGACACATGAGGATATGTCATACATGTGGGAAGCAATATAAATCCACACATTTTCCTGTTATCAAGATGATGTGTCAGAACAGAGCTATCCACTATTGAAAGATTAGTGAATATATATATACATATTATATGATGCAGTAATCTACATGTTTGAAAAATTGTATTGTACTGACAGTAACAACTCACCTATCTCCCTCGTGTTCCTCTTCGTGTTCCTCTTCATCTTCTTCCGCTATTAAGTCACCAATGCGACTACAAACAGGAGCAAACATTTTTCAACGTCAAACTTCTGTCTCCCTTCTAATGTTTTAGTCACAGTGAAACTGGTCACCCCAATATTATTTAACTGGCTGTACATGGTGCAACCTCTGCAGCTCAATGCATACAGTAGGCCTACATGTACATAATGTCTGTTGCAATAATAGCAGGAGGAGTAAACATTTAGCCATATGGCATCTTAATGTGTCAGTTGAATTTAGGATGGTACACAGCAGTACGACATGTTGCTTCCAGCAGTGTTTTCAATGAAGTAAGAAGGGGGCGTGGCTAAGTTCCCACCGCTTGTTTTTTTAAAAATCCAAGATGGCCACGGCGTGAAATGGGCGTGTAGACACAACTGACCGTGTCTATGGGTGGTAAACCGTTTGTGGGTGTGTCCTGGTCGCTGCACTAGTGTCTCCTCTGGTCGGTCAGGGCACCTGTTCAGGGGGGGAACTGGGGGTAATAGCGTGATCCTCCTACGCACTACGTCCCCCTGGTGAAACTCCTCACTATCAGGTGAAAAGAAGCAGCTGGCGACTCCACATGTATCGGAGGAAGCATGTGGTAGTCTGCCGCCCTCCCCGCATCGGCAGAGGCGGTGGAGCAGTGCCCGGGATGGCTCGGAAGAATGGGGTTAGTGGCCAAGTACAATTGGGGAGAAAAAGGGAAAATCCAGGGAAAAAGAAAAAAAGTAAAAGTAAACAAAATTACAAGACAAAAAGTTTAAAGAAATTCATAGCTGCTTGTAACTCATAATGTAATTTGCGTAATTAAATACAAAACTGAACTAAAAATTGATGTACAATTAAAATCATATGGACGACACACCTCCGCTACATCTTGGCAGGGTACAGATTGGTTCACACCATCACCAGCAGTACTTACAAGCCAACCTTCTGTCACGTACAACTCTCAGTGATTGCTAATTTTGAGTTTCAGTACAGCCAATCACACACTGCATATCATTCTGTGTTTGACGGCTGCACAACTATGAAAAATAATTTGATGAAGGGTTAAAAAATGCTAACTTGCTAACCAGAGCTAACTGGAAAACCTCTGCCATTAGCATTTTGTGACCGTCAATCAAAATCACTTTTTATAGTCATGCAGTGGTCTGACAACAGAAACAGAAAGACATGTCAATGAAAACGTGTATATCATGTGATCAGCTATTTTGAAACACAAAATAGGCAATCACAGAGCGAACCGGAAGCAAGAGAAAGTTATCTTAACACTGCCGGCAGCAGATTTTTACATTTCAGAAGCCACTACTGGTCAAACTCTTGCTGACAGGGCACCAGGGTGCCCCTGGACCTCAGCTCCCCCAAAACAATTTATCTTAGTCAAGGAAGATCAGGCATAAGTCACCAGTACTGACCAGCATCTCAACCTCCTGATGCTGAATCATAAGGAATAGGTAAAATGCTGATTTTTGCAGAATGCGTTCAGGGGAATACACCCACCATCCAGACTGGCAGGAGCATTTTTGTTGTGCAGTTACTGTTGGGGCTTGATCTGAGTGAATTTCCCCCTCCAACAGTGATTAATAGACAAACAGGGATGTTTAATTCAGTCATTTATACTAAATGGACATGGTACTTCAAGATAGCTTAGAGAAGGATATTTTGCTGTGGGTAATCTGTTGGACAGATGTCAGACTGTGCTTTGCATCCGACTTGTGATTTTCTCCAGCAGAGAAGGACAAGGATGAGAGGTCATGCAGTACTGGAGTGGTCAGGAATTTCAAAAGAAGTTGAAAGACTGAAAGTGAAAAAAAAAACAACTTTTGTTCTATAATATCTAACCTTTATTTCATGTGTACAACATCCTAAATTAAGGAGTGATTTTTATTATCGAGTGATATCTGATATTTAACCTCAAAAGGTTAGATTTATTTTTTTAACAGAAAAAGGTAATATTAGAACATGCACGTGACATTGCTTGATTCACCTTCATCAGTGTCTTCATGTTGCTTTTCTAGAACAAAAGAAAAAGAGAAAAAAAAACACTTTGGTTGACTTTCTCTCACAAACAGGTGAGGCTTTGACTTTTGAGAAACTGCCAGAAAATGCAACACATAGTGTATGTGCATGAGAGGTTCCTCATCTTGTCTTCAATCAAGCTAAGCAAGCATATTTCCAGGTAGATCAGAGCGCTGTGGTGAATGCGTATCAGCATTTCTGATGTACAGTCAGCCTTTCAGCCATGAAAGGAAAACAGCAGAAGCAAGAAGGGGCACATTTTGGGGAGACCTTTACTTACATTCACTCTCATTATCCATGCATGATATCATAAGGTGACAATTTTAGCCATATGGATGTTTTTCAAGTGGAAATTACCATGGGCAAAAGTCAGGTGTATCATGGAATCAGATGTATTAGCAGACACAACCACTCAGATACAGTACACAGAAAGTCTGAACAGGTCCTGGGCAGTTGCCGAGACACAACAAGACAACATCCAACATCCAGTTCCTCTCTCTTCTTCTATTCTGTTACTAGTTATATTCAGCGAGCCAGCCAGCACATACATAATAAAGCAGTTACCTTTGTAAGTGAGGAGTCTTTGTCAGTACACACAAAGCAAAGGTTCCACACAAGGTTGCCCAAGTGCTTGAAAGCACCCCACACGAAAGAGTTTTACACAGTATCTAACATAATGTAAAAGTTGTAGGCAGGAAATGTGCTTATTTATTTATTTATTTATTTATTTTAGAAATTGCACACTAAGTTTTAGACAACTTGAAAAAAAAATTCTCTGACAGCTACACCAGCCCAATCAGAGTTGTCGGTTTCTTCTTTCAGAGTCATGACAGATGCAAAGTGCAATGTGTAAGGCCGATGTTAATATATGAACTGACATTTGATCATCTCAAATCAAGAGGTTTAAGAAGTTTTCCTGCTTCATATATCAAATGTATTCACTATGTTCAGTAACATGACCAGTCCCACCCACTTTTCATTATACTGAGACGGTGGTTGAAGCCATGGGCAAGAAAAACAAAGTATAAGGGAAAGTATGAAATGGAGGAGGTTGATGGTTAGGGAAGAGAATAAAAATTAAAGAAGGTTTGGGTGAAATGCAATATTATTTGTCAGTTTTCAGGATTAAAGGAATATTGCCAGGAATGGTCTTGAACTAGGGTGACCAGATCCCAACAAACCAGATGTGCGACAAAGAGTATGTTTGTGTGGGGCAATGTGGGACATGTTACCAATGCTGAGAGGTAGTCTAAAATGTTGACATAATGTCTACCTAAATTGAAAAATAAACATTTCTATTCTGCCCCTTAGCTCGTAAAGCATCTCTATGCTTTGCTCTGTGGTTGATTCAGTAGCACACAATAGACTATGCAAATAACAGGTTAGGCCTTTAAGCTGCATATTTCCGCTTGCGGTGGGGGAAGATGGTGGCATGAATTCAAGTTTGCGGTGGCCTCACCCAGTACTGTCCATGCAGTGTCTTTGTCCATGTCTGCCTCTAAGTTGTGTCTTTGTTTGTTGGCTGGGAGAGCTGGCACTGGATCAGCTGGGAGAGCTTGGTCTGCTGTGTCCTGTGAGCCCAGGGACCACAGCCCTGCCCGAAGCCACGCCCGAAGAGGTAACACCAAGAGGTAACACCAAGGTTGGACATGGAATCAGGTAGGCTAAGCTAACTGCTAGCCCACGGAGACCAGAAGTTCCGATAACACTGAGGGCAGTCTGGCGACAGCCTCACCTAGCATAGACTATGTTTTTACTGTCGTCGTGTGGCATGCGGGAAGGTGTGTCGAAGGTGTCTGGCTGGGACAGCTGGCATTGGATTGGCTGGGGGAGCCTTGTATGCTGTGTCTGGTGGGCCCAAAGACCACAGCCCTGCCAAGAGCTATGCCTGAAGAGGAAGCACTGAGAGCGGTCTGACAGGACGCAGAAGTGGGGCAGGCTAAGCTAACTGCCAGCCCATGCAGACCGGCAGTTCTGATAACACCGAGGGTGGTCTGGTGGCGGCCTCGCCTAGTGTTGACTGTGGTTTTGGTGTCGTCATGTGGAGTGCAGGGACGTGTGTCGAAGGTGTCTGGCTAGGACAGCTGGCGTTGGATCGGCTGGGGGAGCCTGGTCTGCTGCATCCGGTGGGCCCAAGCACCACGGCCCTGCCCGGAGTTGTGCCCGAAGAGGAAACACTGACGGCAGTCTGACAGGACGCAGAAGCAGGGCAGGCTAAGCTAACTGCTAGTCCATGCAGACCGGTAGTTCCGACAGTCATCCTGGATGGCATTTGTTTTCTTGGACAGTGATTTTTTGTTTAGTTTGGATATATATGTTAGTTTGGATATATGTGTTCTTGTAGTTCTTGTAGTTTTTGGCTGCCATTTTTAGACTCGAAACGAGCTGGTGTATTGCTGAAATTGTTGGTGTTGAAAGCTTTTGGGCAGATCCCTGTGTGTTTGTGCTACCTCCAAGTAGCTCCATTGTGCTTACAACATCCATCAACTCATAAAATCTATCAACACTTTACTGTTCAAGTCACCTCTTTCCTTTCATTCTTTTTTGCTTTTATTGTGGTCCTGTGGCTGAACACTGTATAAAACCGGAAAGCCGTGGACTGCAAAATGTCCATGGATTGTCCTTTTTTTGTTTTGTTTTTTTGGCTTTTCCCCGTTTTTCTCCCCAATTGTATCTGGCCAATTACCCCACCCTTCCGAGCCATCCTGGTCCTGCCCCCTCTGCTGATCCCGGGAGGGCTGCAGACTACCACATGCTTCCTCTAATACATGTGGAGTCACCAGCTGCTTCTTTTCACCTGACAGTGAGGAGTTTCGCCAGGGGGACATAGCACGTGGGAGGATCATGCTATTCCCCCCAGTTCCCCCTCCCCCCTGAACAGGCACCCCAACCAATCAGAGGAGGCGCTAGTGTAGCGACCAGGACACATACCCACATCCAGCTTTCCACCCGCAGACACAGCCAATTGTGTCTGTAGGGACGCCCAACCAAGCCGGAGATAAGATGGGAATTCAAACTGGTGATCCCCGTGTTGGTAGGCAAGGGAATAGACTGCTACGCAATCCAGATGCCTCGAGTCCATTTTTGCATTCGTGAAAACTGGGAGCTGGGAGCCAACAAATATTTTGTTGTTTCAGAGTGGTGGTAAGAAGGAAACACTTTGAATCCCAACGGCTACTGTCATATTTTGTCCGTGTTACCCAAAGGTTAAGCATTTCTGAACTTTCTACAGGTTGACACCATGCCCCAAACTTTAAATCACCACCTGTATCCTGGGTTGTTGGCATCCATGGAAAATTACTGGAGTCTGGCAACAAATTGCTGGAGGTCCTCCATGTCTGAACACATCAGCAAGATCAGCAACAAAGTTCTCAATGAAGTAATCTGTGCAGGATTGCGGTGCTATTGCCTATATTACCTATATTGTCACATCAGTGCAAAATACATGGACATCTGATAATACTTTTAATGGTCACCAAGAATAATTTCAAGGTAACACTGAAATGTGAGAGACTGGAACTACAAAGCCTCCTTGTTGGATGCTTATGACCTACAAGTGATTAGTATCACATGGGTTGTTTCTGGTTGCATGTTTTTCTATTTTCAATTACTTCTAATTGTAATTTTGAATCCCCCTTTTGGCATATTAAATACCACTTCAAAACTTTTTCGAGCAAACTGAACTTGTGTGATACATTACTCTACTCCAAAACACATTCTGAAAAAGAGTAAAGCAAATACGATCCTATGGGAGATCCCCCAGTGCATTATCTGGATGACATGATGTGAAAAACAGCAGTACTGCACATGCTGAAATACAAATTTCTCCAACATGGATTGAAATGCTGTTAGATTCCAGTAATGTTTTTCATTTGTTGTGAAGAATAGCGGAATAAATACATCACCGAATGACATGCTATGATGTGATGAGAGCCTTATGAAACCGCTCAAATTTATGACCTGAAGAGCCACTGCAGGATCCCGAGGAAAGGCGCCAAGAGAAATCCTTGCCTTGAACTCCAAATATTCTACGGCCAGAAACCTCTGAATTATCATTTGCCTCTTAGCTGCAGGGGTAAACAAAAGTAGCTCTTCAAGGGGTACCCCATCCCCAACCCCAACTATCATAGAACAAATCAATCGCTATTCTGATCAGAGCCACTCACAGCCTCAACTGTAAATATCGGAGGACTGAAACACATGATTAATAAAAGGATATATCAGGACACATGGTTGTACAAAAGAGAACAGACGATTATGAAGCCACTGTGAGAACTCCTTCTCCTCCTCCTCCTCTCCCATAAAATCGAATTGCCTTGCGTGGCATCACCCATGGCTGTAAGCTAAGTATGAATAAATTATTGAACACACCTCAGGAAAATTGTGGCTTGCATTGATTGAAAAGTGCACCGGCATAATAGCAACAAGACCCAATCCAAGCATATCAGCGCTTGTACCACCACCTGAGCAAAAGAAGCGGGCGAATAAAAAAACAGCCTCAAGAGAGAAAAGACGGCATTGTTGCAGCGCATTAGACAGGGTTGGCTCGTGTGTCGTTGAAAACATTTAGTTTTTCTTTTCGGTGTACGCTGGGGGGGGGGGGTTGTCAGCTGTACTCAAGCTCATATCGCTCACACATATTGTGTTCCTCGGGGAAAGATTTCCTATCAACATGAGAACAAAAACTGAAAAAATTAAGTAAAATGCTGATGGAGAGAAACCTAACATCACGCAGAACAACATGAAAAAATATCTAGGCCATTATTGATCAATTCTACTCTAATATTAGTCAGAGGCACTGGTGCTTCAAAACGCACAGCCGTCTGGGATAGTTTCCTTTTGCAAATCCTCTTTATTGTATGATTTATGTGTTTAAAATAAAAAACAGACTCCTGAAGTCTTCATTTTAGTAAAAATTGCAGCATGATTGAGTCAGGATGAGATACTGTGCAGAAACATAGGCACTCCTGCCAAACATATAATAACTGAAAACTGTGTGGGGGGGAAAATAAGGAAAAATCTTCCAAAAACTCTGCCCATCTATTTTCTTGCAACTGATGCATGCAGAATTAGACAGGATACACAATGTTATATGTGTACAGGAAACACTGACGGAGCATCTCAATCATATATATATATATAGATAGATAGATAGATAGATAGATAGATAGATAGATAGATATAGACATAGATAGCGGTTTGTTTTTTCCAGAAACCGTCAATGGTGTTGATAAAAGTGCTCAACAAATGAGGAGCGGAATATCAATATTGATGTAGGAAAAAACTTGTTTGTGTACAAGCTTGTTTCGTGTGTCGTGCACTCATCAGCTGCTATATATATATATGCGATTCATCTGTCAGCTGCAATGGCAGGCAAATCAGACAAACTATTTTAATCCTATCTACAGCTTTAAAAATACAAACTGTGGTATTGTGAAATGTGAAATAGTGTGTGACTGTTAACTGAATGAAGGTTGTTGACAGTGTGGGGAATAAAACTGCATTAAAATCTGTAATAGGAAGGAAATAAAGACAAGCAGCATTGATTTACTTGATATTGGTAAGCTTATGTGTCTGCAGTTATGGCTAAAGAAAATTATCACCTCTTGAATAATTAAAAAAAAACATAACCTAAATCAGCATGTGCAATTAATCCATTTAAACTCTCCTCCTTGAGTTCTTCATTACCTTTTTAAGTAACCCAGCTGCATTTTACGTCTCACACCGACTGATTTGAAACAAAAATCATTTTCGCTGTTTATTACCAAACATTGAGCCACAGTGGTATTTTTATGAGATCTGAAGTTCTAAAGCAAGCGATTCATTCGAACCATCAAATATAATAAGTGTATTTTATCTTTTTTTTTTTCTCTCAGTAACACCCTGTTCTCTGAGAAAGAAGGGATAACCACATGCACATATGAAACAGTTTGACTGTGCAAAGTATTTCGGGGGACCAGCCCCCCTTAAGCCTCTTTGATCCCATTTCAATTGCTAAGTGGGTTTCAGACTGTCAAGGCACAGAAAGATCCACAGTGCTGTAAAACCATTCACATGATATCCATTCACAAAGCTGAAAAGTTTTGAAACAGCGATAAAAAAGTAACCATATTAGTGTGCTGGAACAAATATTTGTTAAACATTGCTTTTGTTTTTCCCTTTCCCCCTTTTTCTCCCCAACTGTATCCAGCCAACTACCCCACTCTTCCGAGCTGTTCCGGTTGCTGCTCCACCCCCTCTGCCGATCCGGGGAGGGCTGCAGACTACCACATGCCTCCTCTGATGCATGTGGAGTTGCCAGCCGTTTCTTTTCACCTGACAGTGAGGAGTTTCACCAGGGGGGACATAGCACGTGGGAGGATCACGCTATTCCCCCCAGTTTCCCCTACCCCCTGAACAAGCGCCCTGACCGACCAGAGGAGGCGCCAGTGCTAGCGACCAGGACACATACCCACATCCGGCTTCCCACCCGCGGCCACGGCTAATTGTGTCTGTAGGGACGCCCGACCAAGCTGGAGGTAACACAGGGATTTGAAACGGTGATCCCCATGCTGGTAGGCAATGGAATAGACCGCTATGCTACTCGGACGCCTAAACATTAATTGTTTTCCGTGCTAAGTTCCCAGGTATTGCATATGTATTCTATGTCCATTATTGTTGACATTATAAACATAAAGATATGAGCCGGAGTAATTATTAAGAAGGACAATGTTTGGAGAAATAAGACCATTTAAACAACCAGTTGCTGCTGTGTAGCCTCTGTGGGAGGACAGGCTGTAAAGCATCATTTAAGCATGGCAGAAAAGGTGAGTTTGAAGCAGATAGCCAGCAGATGAGGAGAGAGTGATAAGATAGATGGTACCCCACTAAAGCTCTGACTGATGCACACAGACACATGGAGAAAGAGAGAATGGATGAGAGAGGGTTAGAGGGAGATACTACATACTCAGCCCAAGAGAGGAAGATGGAGTTGGAAAACGAATGGAGTTGGCTGGTGAAGAGATTCCCCCGAGTTGAGCGAAGAGGGGGAGAACTGAGAGAGAAAAAAAAAATTAAAGAGAGAAAGGTAAGGAGAGGAAAGGTAAGGGAGAAACAATCCTTGTCAAGAGGGATGAAAGCTTATAGCATAGGGAAAGGACAGAGGAGCAGCAATGTGGATTTAAAGCATTTGCAGTGGGCTCAGCCCTGGTTAAGAGACTGATACCTCAGTTGAGCATCCCCAGCCCAGTATAACACCTCCCCTCCACGTATTCATCCCTGACATGCACAGCCCCCAAAGAAGGGATAGAGAGACACATAAGGCTCTGCAGCCCGGTTTTATTTTCGTCCCCCATGAGGCGCCACACAAATTGTCACATGCAGAAGAATTCCTGACAGCGTCAAGAGGGCTGTATTTTTCCAGCCTATTAACTTTGTGCTCATGTGTTTGCAAAGTTTCCGGTGAGACAAGGTCACACGTCAACATGAATGACAACAAAGTTAGGGAAAGGTAAGCCAGGTGAAACCTCAGGGAGAGCATCTATCTATCTATCCATCCATCCACCTGTCCGTCTGTCTATCCAAATTTCCATTTATTTTAATTTCTTTAGCAGATTCTTAAACAGATTAACATTTGAATGCCTTTCTGATCTATTTATTTTGGATCTGTCTTTCTAAGTATGCACTGATCAGACTCAAAACATCCACCCATCCATTATCCAAACCACTTATCCTGCTCTCAGGGTCGCGGGGATGCTGGAGCCTATCCCAGCAGGCATTGGGTTGGGTGGTAGGTGGGGAGACACCCTGGACAGGCCGCCAGTCCATCACACAGACTCAAAACAGTAATGCGTAATTTCTGTTCACTTACATTCCATACATTTATATATGGTATTGTGTACATTAACTGTATCAACTTGTGTACAAGTCTTTTTCTCGGGGGGGGGGATTTCCCCCCTTTTTTCCCTAGCTGCACTTGGCCAATTACCCCACTCTTCCGAGCCGTCTATCCCGGTCGCTGCTCCACCCCCTCTGCTGATCCGGGGAGGGCTGCAGACTACCACATGCCTCCTCCAATACATGTGGAGTCACCAGCCGCTTCTTTTCACCTGGAGTTTCGCCATGGGGACGTAGCACATGGGAGGATCATGCTATTCCCCCCAGTCCCCCCCCCCTCGACAGATGCCCCGACCAACCAGAGGAGGCGCTAGTGCAGCGACCAGGACTCATATCCACATCCGGCTTCCCACCCGCAGACACGGCCAATTGTGTCTGTAGGGACGCCGATCAAGTCGGTGGTAACACGGGCATTCGAACCGGTGGTTCCCGTGATGGCAGGCAAAGGAATAGACCGCCACGCCACCCAGACGCCCTACAAGTCTTGTTTTGATAGTAAATTGACATTTAAAACAGATGATGAAAATTAGAAGCTGCATATGCTGCCATTGATCATGTGAACATTTAGTAGCCACAAACAGCATAGCACAAATTATTTGGGGTAAATGTAAATGGGGAACATTTATCAAAACTTAGCTCTCACCGCAATATTCTAGAGAGGCTTTGTTCTTACTGGTCCAACAACTTACCTGGCAGCTGATGCTGTGACTTTACTAACATACGACAGTAATTCTAAATGTAAACCGGAGTCAGGCACACATCAGTTTTGAGGCAATTTTATGCAAACTTCATCTGTAAATTACTGACTGAATTGCTTTGAAAATGTATATTTGCATCAACAAAATCAATTTCATATGTGTATGCGGATGATGGCGCAAGATTCTGGTATAATTCACGTTCCCCCTCAGTGCACAGAACGAGCAAATAAGAGGCTTCATGCATTACAAGGATTATCCAGTGCTAGCTGGTTCACTTCCAAACGATTTGTTACCCCCAATGAATCCCCCCACCATTTCTTTCTTAAGCCAGTAGTGGGCATGTGAGAAAAAACACACACAAACACACACACACACACACACACACACACACACACACACACACACACACACACACACACACACACCACAACACAGAACATACACACTCTATCCTGCACATTTACACCAAATGCAAAACATCTGACAGAACGACCCAGGGAAGTCTTAAGTCAGATTCTATAAATACAAATGTCGTTGGACACACGCATCTCTCCACCTTGATCATTGCAAATGGATGTAAATGATAAAAAGGAGGCAATTAGGGGCCCTTTCCTAAATGTACAGTGTCAAAACTTTGGGTATATGCAGGCGTGTGTGTGTGTGTGTGTGTACTTTACTCGAAACAGATTTAAAGAATGTCCATTAGGTATGGCACTAATTCGATGCAGATAGCCAGAGCATAAAAACACAATAAGTGCGACTGGCTTACACTATATTTATCAAACATACTCATTATGCTCATAGATGTCAGACTAAAAGAGCATCACAAACCGATTTTCTAAACATTATGTTTGAAAGCACACCATCCGCATGCGGTCAGTATGCAGTTAATCAGTATGCAAACTGACAATACCATACCAGATCGGTCGAGGCTCCATACCGGATCGGTCAAGGCCCGGGTTAACAACGGCCAACATTGGTGCTGTGCCCTCACAGAGTGCCAATGGAAACTATAAAATCCGCTGTGGTGACCCCCTGAGAAACCGGGAATAAGCTGGGGAAAAAAAGGAAGGAGAAGAAGATATTTGAAAGCGCACCAATGATAAATTAAACATGGACTGACTACCAACCAGAAACTATTACTAAAGTGCTATGATAGCCAACATGACACATCAGCACATTTGCTTGCTGACTCTGCATCCTATTTAACACTGGACAACCACCTTGCCGTGGTAGAGAAGCTTGCATGTACCAATTATCCCAAGAGCTATGCCGTTTGGAGCTTTGCTCCTGGTAGGGTCACCCAAGGTGGACAGGTCAAGGGGGAGGTTCCAGATGAAGCATGATCCAACAAAGACCTCAATGGTGGAACTGGTGGAAGATGTCTCCAGGTCACACCGACAGTGAAGGTGGATGAAGGCTGCAACAGAGGGTGGTCCCCAATCGTCTTGGTTCTCCATGCCATTGGACTCTGGCGACCCCCTG
This sequence comes from Lampris incognitus, assembly GCF_029633865.1. Lineage (NCBI taxonomy): Eukaryota > Metazoa > Chordata > Actinopteri > Lampriformes > Lampridae > Lampris > Lampris incognitus. Next base: position 136,693,864 of record NC_079211.1, on the reverse strand, counting down.
CCAAGGACCGTGTGGTGGAAGCAGGCACATCAGCCACTCCCCGTAAAAAAAACTGTCACAACGCGTCCAGGTGACATAGCGGTCTATTCCGTTGTCTACCAACACAGGGATTGACCGTTTGAATCCCTGTGTTACCTCCGGCTTGGTCGGGTGTCGCTACAGACACAACTGGCCATGTCTGCGGGTGGGAAGCCGGATGTAGGTATGTGTCCTAGTCGCTGCACTAGTGCATCCTCTGGTCGGTCGGGGCACCTGTTCGGGGGGGGGGGGACTGGGGGGAATAGCGTGATCCTCCCATACGCTACATCCCCCTGGCGAAACTCTTCGCTGTCAGGTGAAAAGAAGTGGCTGGTGAGTCCACATGAATTGGAGGAGGCATGTGGTAGTCTGCAGCCCTCCACGGATTGGCAGACGGGGTGGAGCAGCGACCGGGATGGCTCGGGAGAGTGGGGTAATTGGCCAAGTACAATTGGGGAGAAAAAGCTGTCACGCACAGGCGTCCTCCCATTTTGCGGCTCCGGGATCAGCCTGTATGCCCACTTGAGGACCCAGAGGGACCCACAGGGGGGACAGTCATACTCGATCCCGAGTGACCACCGATGATGATGATTTAACACAACAGAAAGTAAAAATAGAATGGGCAGAACATACTTTATTGGTGCAGATCAAAGAGTAAAATATGTTTTTCTATTCTGTTACCTTCCTTAGAAATAATAACAAAGATAACAATTTAATGAGAAGTTATGTACACAGAGGATGATTTCCATTGAAATGAAAAAAAGCGTTTGACAAGAAGAAAGAAGAAAAAGGGCCCTTGTGGCATTTCATGTCTACTGTGATAAAAGTTGGTATCTGCAATAGATTTATTTATTCAACCCGTGGGTCAGTTTCTTATATTCTAAAGAAGTAACGCTCCCAACTTGGCTTTCATGGCTTGTTGTTTATGCGGGTAGCACACTTCAGATCCTCTGGCTTTGCACATCCAATTTGGCAAATAAACCATTCTAAAGATCCATCCGTTATCCAAACCGCTTATCCTGCTCTCAGGGTCGCGGGGCTGCTGGAGCCTATCCCAGCAGTCATTGGGCAGCAGGGGGGGAGACACCCAGGATAGGCAGCCAGGCCATCACAGGGCCGACACACACACACATTCACATGTAGGGACAATTTAGTACGGCCGATTCACCTGACCTACATGTCTTTGTACTGTGGGAGGAAACCGGAGCACCCGGAGGATACCCACACAGACACGGGGAGAACATGCAAACTCCACACAGGGGATGACCCCGGGGGACTACCCCGGGGCTCGAACCCAGGACCTTCTTGCTCTTAGGTGACCGCACTAACCACTGCACCACCGTGCCGCCCCATTCTGGACATCTACCCCAATATTCTTATTAACGTAAATACCAAAATTATAAACAGAAATTCTGTTAATCTATTAGACAGCACAAATGTTCATCAACAAAAGAGTTGTTACATTTTGGTTTTGAGGGGGTGTCCGGGTGGCGTGGCAGTCTATACCATTGCCTACAACACAGGGATTGCTGGTTCAAATCCCCATGTTGCCGCCGGCTTGGTCGGGCGTCCCTACAGACACGACTGTGTCTGTGGATGGGAAGCCGGATGTGGGTATGTGTCCTGGTCGCTGCACTAGCACCTCCTCTGGTTGGTTGGGGCGCCTGTTCAGGGGGGGAAGGAGAACCAGGGGGAATAGCGTAATCATCCAATGCGTTACGTTCCCCTGGCGAAACTCCTCACTGCAAGGTGAAAAAAAGCGGCTGGTGATTCCACATGTATTGGAGGAGGCATGTGGTAGTCTGCAGCCCTCCTCGGATCGGCAGGGTGGGGGGGGGGTAGAGCTGTGACCGGGATGGCTCAAAAGAATGGGATAATTGGCCAAGTACAGCTGGGGAGAAAAAAAGGGGGAAAATCCAAAAAAAAAAAAATTTTTTTTGGTTTTGAATTGAACATTTTCAAATGTAAGTCATCGGTTGAGGTATTCAATCAAGCCCCTACAAATTCTGACCTCTGCTTACGGAAGAAATAACTACCAATCATACAATCTGCCTATTCCTTGACATGGTCTACATAAACAATTTCCAGAGAATCTATGAATCAATTTATGCTTGTTGCATGGCCTTAGCTGTATAGGTAGCATCAGTGATTTTAGATGACAGATTTTTCTCTCTCTGTTTCCTCTTTCTTACTTACTATAAATAATGCAGCTGTCCTGTATTTCCTTGTCCTTTCACAAACAAGATGTATATTTCATCTTGTATGTATGACTGATGACATCTTGCTCAACCAATAAATTACCCTTGTGATTATAGAGCCTCTAGATAACATATTATTATTCAGAAATAAAGCTGCCCTCTTCATGAAGTGTGTCTCCCCGCCAGGCTATCTGCCTGGCGGGGATGGATATGAAAGGAAAATGGAAAAGCATTATCACATTAACTTGCCAATGCCAACAGCACTGTAGAAATGTAACCCCATGCAATAACATTTCACCTGCCTTGTCACTCTCTCCATTCCCAGTGCTGATAAAGTTGGATGCAAAATACTAAAAGTAGATTGGTTTTCTCATTCAAAGAGCTCTTTTGAACATTTCAATGAATGTTCAATTACCAAAGGTTATCTACAGTTTACCAAACGCTTATCTAAAGATTCCCAAAAGCTATGTCAACCATAGCATGTGTATCCTGACTCTCTGGAAGATGTCTTGATGCATGCTCAATAATCCAGGTGAGAAAATCAAAGAAGGTTGAATCAGTTCATCTGGAGACAAAGTTTATAGACATATAGGTTTCATCACTCAACTAAGTGACATCTTCAGTCTAAACTGACTGCAGGTATGCCTACCCTTTATAAACAATACTGTACAATACAGTGTACAGTACAATACCAGTTTCATAGGCAAATATGGGTGTGACCATTAACTAGAGTTTCAAAGGCCATGAGTACTATTCACAGAGGATTTGGGAATGTTTGCAATCACAGCATTGTAAGATGGTGACAGATATACTCTTAGCCCCCCCCCCCATGTGAATAGTACACATGGCCTTTGAAGCTCTAATTAATGGTCACACACATATTTGCATATGAAACTGGTCGTTGGTTTCGGTCGTTATGCAACTGTATTGTACTGTATTGTTTATAAAGGGTGGGGATACCTGCAGTCAGTTTAGACTGAATATGTCACTTAGTTTAGTGATTAAACGTATCTGTCAATAAATGTTGTATCTAGATGAACTGATTCAACCTTCTTTGAGTCTCTGGAACAGTACAACAGTATGGGTCCACCAGGTGACTGGTGGTGTCTCTACCATGCCGATGTAGCATTGGGAGATGATGGGCACCCAGGGAGTGATAAAACCCTTCCACCGTGACTGATGGGGAATTTAATGATCCAAGGGAGAAATTGAGGGACGGTTGGGTATCTCCTGAATTGTTGGCCTGACAGTGCCCCACAAATGAGACATATTACTGACAAGTCATTTGTACTATGACTTCAGCAATTACTGGAAGCCTATATTTGACAAAGGGGACTTGCCTATGCAAATATCCTCCCTTTCTGGCCTTAACAGTTATTCCATTATGTCTATCAACGTGGTATAAAACATGATGTACATTCCTTGGCTAGGACCCCGTGAATTTAACCAGCAGCCATAATCACAGGTGCCATCACCAGTGTAAAAGTAGCATTGCCAAACTTTCTCGCCAAGCACAATATGGTGTATGCATCAAAGGATAAAACTACCTATTTTTGTACTGTGTGGTATGTGTATGTTTAAATGTGAATTATTTAAAAAATGTAATTATGGATCATATCACTGCAACGTAACACTGAAAGTTGAATTAGTTCATCTGGACACAACGTTTATTGAGAGAAACGTTTCATCACTCATGTAAGTGACTTCTTCAGTCTCAACTGACTTGCAGGTATCCCCGCCCTTATAAACAATACAGTGGCATAACGACTGAAACCTACGATCGGTTTCATATGCAAACTGCCGTGACCATTAACTAGAGTTACAATGGCAATGTGTACTATTCACAGAGGACTGGGGAATATGTACTGCCATCTGTTGGAATTTAGTTGGTGCTGCTTTGCCGGCTGTGTATCGTTGTAGGGGCATTGTGCCCCAGATGTTGTTGTGCTCCGAGCCAGATAAAAGAATATGTCAGCACTCATGTCTTGTCTCGTTATTTAACACCAAAACATGGTGTCAGAAGTGAGTGAATGATAGCGTTTCTCCCAAGGGGACGTGAATATTAACTTACCGGTTTACGTCTGGTAAAGTTAAATTGAGTGAGTATACCTGAGCTAAGTCATTGCAGCAGTGAACGTGATTCTTCCTCCCACTCAAAAGAAGCTTAGTGGAGACTGGAGTGCTAACTGGGACATCTTCAGGGCAGATTTCGAGGATTACAGTTTAGCAACGGGACTGCATGAGAAACCAACGGAGGTCCAAGCAGCTACTCTGAGGAGTCTAATGGGCCCTGAATGCTGGCATGTATAAAAACACAATCTGGAATTAACTTAGGAGGAGCAGAAAGATGTGAAGAAAATTCTGGATGCGTTGGAGGCATACTTCAAACCCACCGAGAATATGATCTATGAGCAATGCATTTTTGGCTGTTGCAAACAGAAGGACAGTGACTCCATTGGCAGTTTTGTTATTTGCCTTAGAGAGAAGGCTGCTACATGTGGTTATGGGGCGCTGAGAGATGAGCTGATCAGGGAAAAAGTTGTACTTGGCATTGCAAATGAGGGCACATGCAGACATTTGTTGAGGGAGGAAGATTTAACGCAGATGGCTGCGGTGGAGACATGCCATGTTGCGGAGTTGACAGATACGTATAAGGCTCAGGTCTGTTGACCAAGAAAGGCCCCGCATAGACAGCATCGATGCAACATTCAGGCAGCCATTCAAGGCAAATTCCCCGGTCGTGGACAAGCAACAGAGACAATATGATACGGCAACAGATAGCCTTCTGCATGTAGATACTGTGGCACTTCGCATGGGTGGGGAAAAGAGCAATGCCCAGCGTATGGCAAGGTGTGCAGAGCCTGTGGCATGGCTAACCATTTTGCAAGAGTGTGAATCAAAACCAAGACAGCGGGGGCACGAGTTCATTCCGTGGACAATTCAATTCCAGGCCAGGACAGTGGCAGCGCCAAAAATGACATTTATTCAAACAAATGTGTTCAGGATGTGGGAGGAAAAAGAAAAAAAGTGGTTTGTCACTCTTCAACTGAACAAGAAGCAGCAATGTCAACTTGATTCAGGAGCCACGTGTAATGTCATGAGTTTCAAGGACAAAATGCAGATTTCACCCAGAGACAATCTCGTGCCACTTAGCACCAAACTCAGACTCTACTCAGGCCAGTTGATGCCCTCCATGGGCCTGTTTGTGACACAGCGTGTTGTGCGCAGCCGCAAATACACTCTAGACTTCGAGGTAGTTGAGGCCAGTCAGCAGCCATTGCTCTCAGAGTCCACCTGTGAGCACCTTGAGCTCATGCATTTTACCATTCCAGCAGACCTTAAAGTTGTGAACAATGTTTAAGCCAGGCCCCTAACTAAGGACATGCTGGTTAGCAAATACCAAGATGTTCTCACTGCCCCAGTTGACTCCGTGCCAGGTGAGGTGCATTTTGAGTTAGATGCAGTGATTTGGCCTGTCAAGAGTGCACCTCGCAATGTTCCAGTCACTATGCAGAAAGCAATGAAGGCACGGCTCAACTAATATGAAGCAGAGGGCCATATTACTTGAGTTACAGAGCCAACAGACTGGATTATCAATATGGTGATCTTTAAGCGGCCTGACAAGCTGCGGGTATGCGTTGATCCAAAGCACCTCAACCAAGCGCTGAGGCGATCACGTTACATCATGCCCACACTAGAGGATGTACTCTACAACCTCCTTAAGGCAAGGGTTTTCACTCTTGTGGATGCCAGGGATGCCTTCCTTCAATGCAAGCTTGATGAGCTCAGCAGCTATCTGACCACATTTTGGATGCCCTGGGGTCGAAAACACTGGTTGAAGTTTCCCTTTGGTGTGTCTGTGGCCCCAAAAGTGTACCAACGGAAACAGCCTGAGCTGCTGGTCAGGCTCAATGGGGTGGAACCCATAGCTGACGACATTTTCATCGTGGGCTGTGTTGAAACAGATGAGGTGGCAGACCAAGACCATGATACCAAGTTGCTGGCCCTAATGGACCAATGCAGGCAGGTCAAAGCAGCGACTTAGCTTAAAAAAAGCTCCGATTCAAGGTGCCAGAGGTCCGCTTCCATGGGCACAGCCTGTCTTCCATGGGCAAGAAGGCAGATCCAGAGAAGGTGAAAGCGGTTGTGGAAATGCCACCCTCATCAGATGTGAAGGCTGTGCAGTGGTTTGTTGGATTCGTCACCTACCTGTCAAAATTCCCTCCATGGCTTTCAGAGGTGTGTGAGCCGTTGAGAAGACTCATGGACAATGACGCAGTCTGGCACTGGCTCCCGAAGCAGGATGCAGCGGTGAAAGAGATAAAACAGCTGGTGACAACAACACCTGTGTTGTGCTACTACAACATGGCAAAGGCTGTCACTATTCAGAGTGATTCAAGCCAGCATGGCCTCGGCTGCTGCCTGATGCAGGCGGGTCGCCATGTCACATTCGCTTCGAGGGCCCTCACACCAACAGAGCAGAATTATGCTTAAATCGAAAAGGAGTGCCCCAGCATTGTGTTTGCATTGTTTTCACCATTATCTGTATGGACGCGACAGCATTACAGCAGAGACTGACCACAAGCCCCTCATCGCCTTACTCAGCAAGCCCCTTCTGAGTGCCCTGAAGCATCTGCAGAGCATGCTGCTGGTTCTGCAGAGCTACAACCTCAGGGTGGCATATAAGCTGGGGCCAGGGATACACGTCAGCGATACCATCAGCAGGGCCACTGTGTCAAACACACATGACACAAAGAGCATGCTGTCTGTAGTTTAGAGCTGTTTCCCACTGTCTCTGGTGGTGGTGGAGAGAAGAAACACTCCAACTGTCTACTACAACAAGCACAGTGGATGAACTGCCACAGGAGTTGCACACGCAGGGACTCAAATGGCACAACGTGTCGTATCTAGCTCAACGATAAAGTCTAATGTTTTCATGTATCACAGCAGATGCAATCAGATTCTTTACTACATAAAAATGCCATATTGTCTGTGAAAAATTAGTATTGACAGGGCAATACTGGCAGTACTGACGGCGGAGGCCATGCGTTAATATTCTAATGTACTTTTACCACTCAGGGCATGTGCATTGGCATTCATCTGAATTCAGTTTCAGTGGGATCATCATCTTGTCCCTAGTAATAATTTTGATAAAAAAAATTAAAAAAATAACCACTGTTGTCCGTCAGTGTCTAGTCAATGTGTTTGGTACACAAACGGTTGACAGATCTTGTTCTCGAATACAAGTCTTGCCTCCCTAACCAAGTGTCGCTAAAGATGCAGAACACCAGATCCGTTGACGCACGTCAAGTTGACAGATCCTATTCATTTTCTATGGTGAGCAGGCGATCTGGCCGCGCGGTGCATGATGGATACGGCACAGTGACTTGACGGACCATTCGCCGTATCTGAATTTGCATAAACACAACTCGACCTCAACTTTATGCAAATGAATCCGTCCAGCGCAAACGCACCCGGCTCGCAAAACTCAGATCAAACTGTCAAACTAGGCAGTGCTGATCAAATATGTGTCAGGATTCGGTTACTGCATTGCCTATTTATCACCTCAGATGTTTTCAGAAGCACATTTTAGTGTACTGTTTAGCTGTAAAATGAGAAAGTTTGTGACCTGGCCACTATGTTGAAAACGGACAAACAAAAACAAAGCGCCGCCCACCGGTCGGAGTGTTCAGTGGTCCGGTGCGTCCAGATGCGTCCTCACCGGATTCTGTGTATCTGTGCCTTCAGTGAGGAAGACACCATCGGTATACTAACAGTTCATGTGTTTTGCCATAGCAGTTTGTTTATTTAGTAGGCCACCATGTGCATCTGCAACAGTAAGTTGTCACAGATTTGGTGTTCCTTTTGCCTGGGTACCTAGATGTAATTTGACATCAGATTTCATCTTTATTCTTAGAGGTTGCATTAACGTTATTGTGTGTGTGTGTGTGTGTGGGGGGGGGGCAATTAGGCCAATTTATTGACGTAGGCCAAGAGAAAAAAACAGACAGGTGGACATTAGGAGCTCCTTTACAAGTCAAACTGTCACTTAAAGAAAAGATTTTCTCAGTTGCTGATGTGTCGAGTCAATAATAATAATAATAATAATAATAATAATTATATGCAACTGAGCTATAAATGTTTTTTCTCATACGGCATGCATCAATGTGTTAATTTGTCAGGTGACAGAAGCAACCCAACCGTGTAGTAGCTCAGACAGAGGAGATGCAGGTGGAGAGGCGGGGTCACAGGTGAGGTCGAATAATTATGTGGTGATATGTTAGTAGTGAGATTCAGTATTGTGACAAATTTTAGGCTGATGATGAACTGTATAATAATGGTTCATTATAGAATTCTGTTAACATATTATTGTATTAAATATAGACTAAAAATCTCAATGTCAGTCCCTGAATAGAATTGTTTTTTCCAATTATGAATGTTTGCTTGTTTACATTATTTTAAGTTTCCTTTATCAATCCCCTTGGAGAAATTCAGTTACTGCAAATGAACCCATCCTAGCTGTGATCTGTGTAGCGAGGAGCAGTGGGATGCCGCCTTCATGCTGCGCACGGGGACCAACTCCAGTTCTTTTCCATTGCCTCGGTCAGGGGCACAGACAGGAGTATTAACCCTAACATGCATGTTTCTTTTGATGGTAGGGGAAAGCGGCGCACCCAGAGAAAACCCACCGCAGACATGTGGAGAACATGCAAACTCCACACAGAGGACGACCGTGTCTGGTGTGGAAAGATGGTGGCACAGACTCACATTTGCAGCGGCCTCACCCAGTACTGATTATGCAGTGTCTGTCTACATCTCCATCCAAGTTTTATGTCATTGTGTAAAGTTTTTATTTTGGCTGGGACAGTTGGCGCTGGATTGGCTGAGAGAGCTTGGTCTGGTCTGCTGCATCCTGTGGGCCCGAAGAGGAAACACTGAGGGTGGTCTGACAGGACGCAATAGCAGGGCAGGCTAAGCTAACTGCTAGCCCATGGCCATGCCCAAGAGGAAAGACTAAGGCGGTCTGGTGGCAGCCTCGCCTAGAGTCAACTGCGCAGTGTTTTAGTCTGCATCTGCGTTTGTGTCATCGTGTGGAGTGCGGGGGAGGTGTGTCGAAGGTGTCTGGCTTGAGAGCTATCATTGGATCGGCTGAGGGAGCCTGGTCTGCCGTATCTGATGGGCCCAAGGACCACGGCCCTGCCTGGAGCTGTGCCTGAAGAGGAAACAGTCTGACAGGACGTGGAAGCGGGGCAGGCTAAGCTAACTGCTAGCCCATGCAAACCGGCAGTTCCAACAGTCATCCTGGCTGGCATTTGTGCTCTGGACGGTGGAATTTTTTTGGACTGTGTTGCACTGGGTGGACTGTGTTGTTGGCTGTTTTTTTTTTTTTTTTTTTGCCTTGTTCTCTGTTTTTGTATGTTTTTGGTGGTGTTGTTTTTGGGGTTTTTTGGATATGTGTTTTTTTTAATTTTGTGTTGCACTGCTGTGGGCTGGGTGAAATGGAATTTCGTTTCTTTTGTGTATGTAATAGATTAGATGAAATGACAAATAAATTGTTCCCGATTCCTGACCTGGGATGACCCCCCCCAAGGTTGGACAACCCTGGGGTTCAAACCCAGGACCTTCTTGCTGTGTGAGGCAAAAGCGCTAACCACTGGGCCACTGTGCCGCCAGATGTTCTATCATGAAGTACAGAAAACCAAACTGTAATGTTGTCGATTTACATAATCACAATTGTGTAATTAGTGTCTCAAGAATATTTTTGCAGGAGAAAAAAAATTCCGACATGAAATTGGGGTTAGACTCATAAGTCTTTCATAAATGCAAAGAGCCTCAGTTTCCGGGGGGGGGGGGGGGGGGGGGGCTGCTGACCGCTTTTATGTCCCCACCAATGTCAAAATCAAACCTATGCCCTTGGCTTAGAGCAATATCAGCTTCAAGTGTCACTTAGTGTGAAAAATTTGGCGAAATGAGAAATATTTTATTTCATTTCAAATGCTTAGTTATTACTGACATCATACCTAACAAATTTTTTTAAAATATATTTGCAGACATTAAGCCTGTAAAATGTATTAGAATATGAAACTGATGCTCCTTGCCTGTAGAAGTGATTTGATCCAAAACTGAATTTTGACCACATATGAATGGAGCATTTGCGGGTTAAAGAAGCCACCACAATTGTGCAGTCTCTTAGGTCAAGAAGAGGTCTCTCGACACTTTCAGCATTGTGTGTTATCTTTTTCAGTGTAACTGCTCTGCAGAGGCCTCAGGGGAAACCGAGCTATGTATTGTGATTGGATTCTCTTTCTCCATACTGTGGGATGAAAAGGGTCTGGTCAGCGCCAAGTGGACAGGTCATGGATGCCACTGACAATAATGGACTAGTTGGTTACGCTCTCAGCAACTATCATCACAGGACACCAGTTACGTCCATGTCCAACCTTGACTGTTGAAGGTTGAATAAGATGGTGCCTACAGAGCCCTTCCACTGACTTTAAAGTCACAGTTTCAATTCCCGCAGTTCTCAGCATGCATCCAGGCTACAAAGCCCCTTGGCAAATTTTCAAATGTTGCATTGGTCCAGGGACACCTGAAAAAAAGTAGAACAAAAAAACAAACAACCTAATTCCAAGGAATGCAATGCTCTGTATCTTCAAATGCATTAGGGAACGTACTCCTGTTGAAATACAAGACTCTCAAACTGAGATGCTACTGTGCTATAAACAGCACTCCACCTAAACACAAACAATATTGTTTGAATTAAGGTGAAGAGACAGATTTGGCTTTTTTTTTGACCCAGATATTGTCTTTAAGAGAGAAATTAAATAATTGAATAAAGGAATTGAGTTAAAAATGAAGAGCCTGCTGATGGCATTTTCTAGACAAAAAGGTCAACTGCTCCTCATGGATTCAGTGGCAGTGATGCAGTGGAAGTATGCCAATAATTAAGTGGAATTTACTTAGCTTTGTGTGCAACAAGGGAATATAATTTCAAAATGATTTCTAGTTCAGTGAGTCTCTTATCATTTACTTAGCTTTGTGTGCAACAAGAGAATATAATTTCAAAATGATTTCTAGTCGAGTGAGTCTCTTATCAACAGCCATGGGGATTCCGACTCGTTCCCCTTGTGGCATGTTGCTGGCATGGTCCAAATATTTTGTAATAGGGCTCCTGTTGGGAATACAAAGGCTTTTGAATTAAGGGACAAAAGGCATTTTAAGAGGATGAATACATACCGCCTCAGTCTACTACGAAATAATTCAGTTCCTCATTCCTATTTATCAATCTCACACGCTGACTTAAAAGTATTTACTAGGCGTCCGGGTAGCGTAGCGGTCTATTCTGTTGCCTACCAACACGGAGATTGCCAGTTCGAATCCCCGTGTTACCTTGGGCGTCCCTACAGACACAATTGGCCGTGTCTGCAGGTGGGAAGCCGGATGTGGGTATGTGTCCTGGTTGCTGCACTAGCGCCTCCTCTGGTCAGTCGGGGGTGCCTGCTCAGGGGGGAGGGGAAACTGGGGGAACAGTGTGATCCTCCCATGTGCTATGTCCCCCTGGCGAAACTCCTCACTGTCAGGTGAAAAGAAGCGGCTGGGGACTCCACATGTATTGGACGAGGCGTGTGGTAGATCGGGATGGCTTGGAAGAGTGGGATAATTGGATGGGTATAATTGGAGAAGAAAAAGGGGAAAAATCCAAAAACAAAAACAAATATTTATTACTCATCGTGTACTCAAAGCTCATTCCAAGCTCTTTTCAAAGAGATGCAGATGAAATGCATCATCATCATTACCATAAAACAGATGAACCAAACCAAAACCTCCATCAGTTTTGGGGTGGGTGGCTGTGTGATTGTTGCTCTTTGTTCTTTCCACTTATATTCCTCATTGTTTTGTTACAGCGTGCGTAATCTAGTTACTCACCGACTGCTTATTTTAACTCTGTTCCTGTTTGTCTGCTTTGCCCACCTGTCACCTATTGCATGTCCTCGAGGGACTTCTCCTCTGATCTTCTTTCTCTGATTTTTATTTTCCTGGCAATTTTTTTCCCCCCTGTGGAGTTTTTCCTCATCTGAATCATGGGTTGAAGGATAGAGGTGTCATACATTGCACAGAATGCAATGTGACTGCAAAGTCCCCTGTGATAAATCACGATTCAGGGCTATACAAATAAATCTGTCTTGCCTCGACTAGATTGTCTGAGGCACTGTACACTGATATTTTCCACCGGTATCAAATATTAAACATTAACTTCGCATCTCCATCCTCGGAGGAATCACTCTGTTGCTTTTACTTTGACTTTCATCACAGAGCATTATATTGTTTCTCTTCAATGAATATGGGATAATGCATATTAATTAAATTGGGGGGGGGGTCAGCTTTTTGCCCTTTTTTGTACATTGACCAGCAAGCAGCATTTCTGTAACAAATGCAGTACATGCATTTTTCTCCAAGGAATGGGGGCAACAACAGAAACACTCAGTTTAAAGGATTGTCCTTGTGGGTGTTAAATCATCTAAATGAAATTAAATTTTCTTCATAAATTTAACAGAGACATTTCGAAAACAAGTAAAACTGATTTTTTATCATCAGGGGATGGAGGTATCCTAAATATTGAATTCAGGCTGAAACACAAACAAACAAAAAAAATACTTCTTATAGCTTTTTTTTAAAAAATCTTCTTGTTCTCCCAGTGATCCCCCCCCACATCTGTTACCCACCCTTGTCACTTTCTGCCCACCCCTGCACATAAATAATAATAATAATAATAATAATAATAATAATAATAAATCAATCTTATATAGCGCTTTTCTAGTACTCAAAGTTGCTTTACAATAAATAGAGTGAAACAAGACGACAGATGAACATAACAGACATACAGGGGTGGATGGGAAGGGGGGCTACATGGCCTCCAGTCCTGCCTTTGCAAGAACTGCAAGTCCTAATCCTCAGCCCTGCTTGTCCCTGAGCTCACACAGCACTTCATCATCTGTTTATCACACACACAAATACACGCAGACACGGACACTTTCCGGACAGTCACATTAGGCAAGATCAATGTGTTAAACCAGGTACCCTCTGGCTTAATCTACCGTCTGGGTTTTAGGTCTCATGACGGTAGTTAACTTTTAAGCCAGGTGAAACATGACCACCTACTTTTTCAGCAGTCAGGCTCCCTAAAATAAATGTCCCATTCATTTTCCCAGTAGACATTTCAGAAAATCCCTGTACAAAGACTTGCAAACCTTGAATTAATCCGACCAGCTGCGATATGAATCATGGCCTTATAAGAATTGATTCCGATTGAAAAAAGCATTTGAAAACCAGAAAGAGACAAAGACCGTGTTCTTAATGCCATCAATAATGTAAGTGTGCCAGAGAACCAGCATTACCAGCACTATAGACAATTGTCAGTGATGACTCTTTCTGTCTCTCTGTCAGTGATGATAAGTGAGCTGGCACACTCAACTCAAACAGACCCATTATTACTAGCTGCAGCTGTGTTTATCCTGCTATGCTTATATCACAGAGAACCAATACCAGCCTGACATGGTTTTAACCTTTACATGGTTTTCAAGCTGTAGACATCAGCAAACTCATTAAAATGGTCGAAAATGGTCTAGGATTTGGTTAGGGGTTAGAGGATTTTCAAATTGTATGTTAAGCTGTTTGCTTTGTCTTGTGAATTAGCTAATATTTTATATTGCTTATTTTGACTTATATATACATATATATACCATTTTTTTTCTCTCAGAAAGCACCAATGGTGTGGATAAAAGTGCTCCACAAATGAGGAAAATATCAATACAGATGTAGGAAAAAAAAACTTTTAATACATAGCAGTACAAGCTTGTTTCGTGCGTCGCGCACTCATCAGCTGCCAATGGATATATATATACACTACTGTTCAAAAGTTTGGGATCACCCAAACAATTTCGTGTTTTCCATGAAAAGTCACACTTATTCACCACCATATGTTGTGAAATGAATAGAAAATAGAGTCAAGACATTGACAAGGTTAGAAATAATGATTTGTATTTGAAATAAGATTTTTTTTACATCAAACTTTGCTTTCGTCAAAGAATCCTCCATTTGCAGCAATTACAGCATTGCAGACCTTTGGCATTCTAGCTGTTAATTTGTTGAGGTAATCTGGAGAAATTGCACCCCACGCTTCCAGAAGCAGCTCCCACAAGTTGGATTGGTTGGATGGGCACTTCTTTGAGCAGATTGAGTTTCTGGAGCATCACATTTGTGGGGTCAATTAAACGCTCAAAATGGCCAGAAAAAGAGAACTTTCATCTGAAACTCGACAGTCTATTCTTGTTCTTAGAAATGAAGGCTATTCCATGCGAGAAATTGCTAAGAAATTGAAGATTTCCTACACCGGTGTGTACTACTCCCTTCAGAGGACAGCACAAACAGGCTCTAACAGGTACTATTTAATGAAGATGCCAGTTGGGGACCTGTGAGGCGTCTGTTTCTCAAACTAGAGACTCTAATGTACTTATCTTCTTGCTCAGTTGTGCAACGCGGCCTCCCACTTCTTTTTCTACTCTGGTTAGAGCCTGTTTGTGCTGTCCTCTGAAGGGAGTAGTTTGGGTTGATCCCAAACTTTTGAACGGTAGTGTATATATATATATATATATATATATATATATATATATATATATATATATATATATATATATATATATATATGTATCAACACGGATACAGGAAAAAAATATTTTAATACACTGCAGTACAGGGCTGTTTCATGCATCTCGCACTCATCAGCTGCTAATGTGTTTCAACAAAGAATCATACAGTTTGCATTGCCCAGTGTCACACCCCTAATTTCCGTTGGACAGCAACCAATCAGATGGGGAAACATTCAAACTATAACAGCCAATTGGTTGTTATAATAAGTGTTTTATTATTTGCAGACCTGATATATCCACCTTGAATAATAGAAACAAATTGGCCAACAGTTGTAAACACTGAAAAAAATATCTCCTTTGTAACTATAAATAAAGCATCTTTATTATCCCCCCCCCGCATTAGATGATACACATATGACATTTATTAGAGATTTTTTTAAATATTTTTTTTATATTTTAACTTCGTATCCTTCCAACTGCACCCTAACACCACCCAATATATAATTCACATAAGTTACCTTGTTATATTTCTAATGTATGCCATTTCAACAGTGCCCTGGCCCCTAAATGCTTTTCAAATCAAACCCCAGTCCCATTGGTTGTAATGTTTTCTACCCCTCCACTGGTTGCTGTGCATCATAAGTAGGGGGCGTGACGCTGGGCAATGTAAACTGTATGATTCTTTGTAGAAAAAACATTAGCAGCTGATGAGTGCGAGACACACGAAACAGGACTGTACTGCAATGTATTAAAATCTTTTTTCCTGTATCTGTGTCGATATATATATATATATATATATATATATATATACACACACACATATATATATAGTGTATATATATTTAAACAAATATAGTGTGTATGTATGTGTGTGTGTGTGTGTGTGTGTGTGTGTATATATATATATATATATATATATATATATATATATATATATATATATATATATATATATATATATATATATATATATAGTGGTTTAAGTGACTTATGAAGCGATAGTCAATGTCAGTGTTTGTCATTCTCATCTTTTCTTTGCAAAAAAAAAAAGCATCCGAAACTTGGTGCACAGAGCTCTTCACAGGTCACTGGTGTTTGGAGGCTGTCAGAACCCCTTTGATATTCCTTTTCTCTGCATAGTGAGTGGTCTGCCTATGAAAGCTTCTATAGCCTTACACTGCTACTCATGGAAGGCATGTCATCACTGTGCTTTAATAATACAGCAGTGATAAATCTATTTACATTTACACAGTCTGCACATTTTTCAAAGAATCCACATTCACCCTAGCCTTGGCTATAATAGGATGCAACATTTTATTTTGCATTTTAGTTTTTGTGTTGATATTATTTATTGATCTTAATCATTATGCTTCTTGATAATTGATAGTCGATGATACTTCTTGAGAGAAACATGCTGCTCTGGACCTGTCCATGTTGAATGTGAATGGCTGTTATGAACACACATTCCTCTGTTTATGTCAAAACTCTTTGGTTTGTACTTGAAACAACCCCCCCCATGTGTAGACCTACACACAACAGTTTGGTCACCGATGTAGGGATAAGCAAAAGCATGTGTACACCACACCATTCAAAATGTGACAATCTCGCACTCGTGTCACATTTTGAATGATGTGCAATTCGCAATGGCCCGATAAATCCGATGAGCGATGCCTTGGCATTTATCAGATTCCTATCCAATTTATTTCCACATATGAATGGGTTCAAAAATCACATCCGAAAAAAATACAATTCCAAATGATTTTTAGCTGGTATCTTGGTTGTAATACATATGTCTATCTGTGCCACATGTGAGCAAAAAAAAAAATCTGAGTTGGGTCGCTGTACCGGCAGTCTAAAAGTAGCCTTTGTGAGGCAAGTTTCCTTCCATGACAAGATCAACAATACAGGTGGTGATATGAAACTTCACTGAAAGTTAATCAGTCTTTTTCTGCCAATGCAAATTAAAGACCAAGGCCAGAAACCCAAGGCCAGAAACCCCTCTCTCCGCCAGCCAAGTACTTTTCCAAAAAGTACATGTTCCCTTGTGAATGACCAATCCCAAACCTCAGAATCTAGCTTTTGATCACCTTCCTCTGCTCAGCCGCGCTTTTTTGGTTCCCCACCTGGTACTCAGTTTCATCATTTCCAGAAGTCAACTGCTTCTACAGTGACTCCTCTGCCACCTGGTTCCAGGTCTTCTCAGCTCAGCTCCTAACGTCGAGATGATGCATCTGCCCATTAATTAGATGCAATTCATCCGCGGACTGGTAGAACCATCTCTGCTAAATCTGACTGGCACTGGGTGTGACAGTCTATAGAGCGAGATTATTATTTTCTTCACTGTTGTCTTGTCTGCCTTCTGTTTCTCCATAATAACAGTTTAAATGCTCCCGTTCCCAGCTGCTTGTGATCAATTAATTTTATGGGTCATACTGATACTGTTTGTCTCATATTCATACTGCCTGCTCATCCATAAATGTGCTTCATTCTTTTTTTTTCCTATTCATTTATTATCAATTCATTTCCACTGTTTGTTTTCTCAATTTTTTCATTTCATTTCTTTGATTTCTTTATATTAGTTCATTTTTCATAGTTAATATTGAGCTAGCCAATAAATTGCTTATTTAGATACAGTCGACTTGTGTATTTGTGTGTTTTTAAGCTGATTTAGATGGAGGCGATAAGTGACTAGAGGAGCTCATAAACTATTGATGTCTCATACAGGCCTGTGTGAGAAATGAGAAGAGCGGTTCTTTAATTCTAAATTCTAACCAATTACTCGTCTCGCTCTTCCAAATTTACATATTCTCTGAGATTCTGATCTCAGTACAACACACCTGTATATGTGTGTGTGTGTGTGTGTGTGTGTGTGTGTGTGTGTGTGTGTGTGTGTGTGTGTGTGTGTGTGTGTGTGTGTGTGTAAAATACACCGCAAATTGAAGCTGAATAGAACTGGTTGGTGACGCTTGATTAAGGGAATGAAAGGGGATCTGTTTTCTTTGCTTGAGGGAACTTAGCTTTAACTGTTACCCCCCCCCCCCCCAAAAAAGGATGATGATGAAGAAGTAGAAGAAGAAATCGTTTTGAAATTCCATCTTCATACTGCAGTTTGCGGGGTGATAATGTAGTCTCCACAGCACGCAGACACAAGACAGGAACTTTATCTCACATCTTCATAGTAGATTTCTGCCTCATTTTCCATACCAGTTTCTGTTTGATCTCCACCAGCCGTGCAACTTAAAAATGGCAGCCTTGAATTTGGGCCAGTGAAGAAGAGAGACATGGATTTTTTTTTTTAAGCACAAACATCATTATGATTTCCCCTTCCTTCTAATTAGTTAATTGGAAGGACATCTGTGTAACATCTATAACACATTAGTGTTTCCCAGCGGATGTGCTGTGGTGCTAATGCCTTGTCAATTATCCCATCCCCTTTTGAGCAATTTGTGTGGAATCTGCCACAACTTCACCTTCATTTTCAACGTTCGATTCCTCAACTCACAAGCTGAAAACAAACAAATTCAAGACAGTTGTCTGTTTTTTTGCCCCCCCCAATTATATCCAGCCAATTACCCCACTCTTCCGAGCTGTCCCGATCTCTGCTCCACCCCTCTGCTGACCCGGGGAGGGCTGCAGACTACACACGCCTCCTCCAATACATGTGTAGTCGCCAGCCGCTTCTTTTCACCTGACAGTGAGGAGTTTCACCAGGGGGATGTAGCATGTGGGAGGCTCACACTATTCCTCCCAGTTCCCCTTCCCTCCTGAACAGGCGCCCCGACCAGAGGCGGCGCTACTGCGGCGACCAGGATACATACCCACATCCGGCTTCCCACCCGCAGGCACGGCCAATTGTGTCTGTGGGGACGCCCCGACCAAGCCGGAGGTAACACGGGATTCGAAACTGGTGATCCCTGTGTTGGTAGGCAATGGGCTAGACTGCCCACCACCCAGACACCCTGTTTTTGTTTTTATTTTAGCAGAAGCACATATAAATGACCCATTCATCGGTGACACATCAGTAAACAAAAGAAGGTTTACTTTCACAAGCTACGCCAGGATTGTTTTCTTCTCTCTTGCTCCGTTTTCATTACCGCACAACATTTCAAATAGATTTTGTCACAAGCCCCAATCAATGCACCCCTTTGAGGGTTGTGTTAGCCGTTTAAGCAGTGCAAAAGACCAATCTGAGAACAAGAACGTGGAGCTGCAGGACCAACGTGATGAATAAGTAATATTCGGTTAAAAACAATCTAAACCCATCAGAAATGTTTGGCCTTGGAGTCATCCCAGTGTGTTTCTTATGAATATAAAGAGGAACACCACACTTGTTTTATATTCAACAAAAGGATCATGAGATTAAGCTAATATCCTCTTTGAAATTTGCTCAATTTCATGTACACTTGCATGAAATTCACTCGTTCAATGCAGTCCCAGTCTCATTTAATTCAGTATGGCATACGTAGTATATGGTGACATACATAAAGAGTCAAGTCAAGTCAAGTCAATTTTATTTGTACAGCCCAACATCACAAACTGTTTTTATCATAATAGGTCCTTAAACCGTCAGTTTCTCTTGCCATTCTTGTCTCTTACTGTGTCTCCTAGCTCATTCCACTCCCTCTTTTCCATCACGTCGGACGGAAGGTTGCTACAATAGTTAAAAGATGAGATAGCAGGAGATGCATTGTGGGGCAGACTGACACCCCTATTACCTGCTGGCAAAGGCAGGGGCCGCGCTCCATGCAGCATCCTTGGGTTGTGACATTTTCTCTTTCAGCCCCTCCTCAGATTTACTGGAATGAGAGGGGTTGCTGAGCAGAGCACTTTATAAATACATCTCCTCTCAATTACTGTGACCAGCAGCCCTCGGCGGCTGAGCGGGGCTGGGATGGCTTTATCCCCGGAGACCCAGTGCCATAGATCAGGGACCCACATGGCCGCCTTAACTCCGCTATCAATCTCTGTTATTGCAGCCCATGTAAGGGACACGCGCGATGTGCTGCTGTCTAATCAGCGTGGTGCCAATCAGGGGGAGGTAAACATGAAGAAACAATGACCTTCTGTATCCCTCGGCAAAGCCTCATTAGAGGAGAAACGTTTCATTATTGATCTCGCCACATAAACAGACATCTCTTTGCTTTGAACCCACCATGTTAGCCTAATGGCCGAAACCCTGGAATTATTAAATGTGCTGATATTTTTCTTAAAACAACATGCAAAGTATAAAAATCTTCAAACAAAAGTAAAAAAAAAAAAAGAATTTGTAGGTACGTAAAGTTAGTCTCTCTCCTTCTCCCTCTCTCTCTCTCTGTCTATATATATATATATATATATATATATACACACACACACACACACACACACATATATATATACACATATATATTATTGTGAATCATTGTAATGTATTGTATTATTGTTTATTGTAAAGCGACTTTGAGTATTAGAAAAGCAATATATAAGTTTAATTTATTATTATTATTATTATTATTATTGTTACACACACGTATACTGTATATATGTACAATGTACACATATGTATGTGTGTGTGTGTGTGTTTGTGTGTGGAATATATTTATATCAATTCATACTGACAATTATTTTACTTTATTTAACCTTTATTTAGTCAGAAAGGTATCATTGAGACAAGGAGTCTCATTTCCAGTTAAGTGAGTTTCAATGGGGAGCAGCTCTTTCTTTGATAATTTGCATTTGGACTGCGATGTCCACCATAACATCATTACAATTTTGCTCTCGCTTGTCGTTGATATGAGGCCATCCTGAACTACAATTCCACACTTACAAATCAAACCTTTTAAACATTCAGCAGCCAGCAACTTTAAGCAGAAGAGAAAACCAGAACCTTGAAGTCCGTACCGTCAGAATGAATCAAAGCTGTAAACGGTCCAACGTTCAGCACCACAGAGGGAGATTGTGAAAGAGTTCCTGCAGTAAACACACGGCTTTCACGCTATCTCTTAGCCTACGCTCTTCCAATTTTCAGACTTTCTCTTTCTTTTTGAAGCTTTTCCGAGACTCCGCTAAACCTCCGGGGATACGGATGGATTCGGAGCTGATGATTGCTCTTGTAAACACAAGTTTGCTGTTGCTGCACCTATGCATTATTAACACGCTAACCCTCAACACCGCCACGCAACATTTACATTTGCAGTAGGAAAAGGTGCAATCTGTCAGTATGCTCTCGGTCAATTTCAGCTGAAGACATTAAAGCACTGAAGTCTGAATATGATGCGTTTAACACAGCAAATAAAAGGAATCCTGGGTGAATTTTTATCATTTCTGAGACAACCTCATTAGTGATCTCCTTCCGCAAACACAAGCACACAAACACCATGTGCCAGAATGCTGCATTAACAAACCAGTAAAACTCTGCTTTCAATCAAGCCTCTATTTTGGATCTCATCTTACGCCGCCTTCGTTGCGTTTTGATTTTCTTGTGGTTGCTGGCTGTATCCTATTACAGTCCTGTGATCCATGGTATCAGAGTCTATAATAATGGCTTCTTAGTGGTGCTTTGCTTGACAGGGTTGTTGACTGATTCATCCCACTACCATAGTTATGTTGTCACAGAAAGTTGAATCAAGGGCATCCAGGTGGCATGGCAGTCTATTGCATTGCCTACTAACACGGGGATCGCTGTTTCGAATCCCCGTGATACCTCCGGCTTGGTCGGGCGTCCCTACAGACACAACTGGGCGTGTCTACGGGTGGGAAGCCGGATGTGGGTATGTGTCCTGGTCACTGCGCTAGCGCCTCCTCTGGTTGGTTGGGCACCTGTTCAGGGGGTAGGGGGAACTGGGGGGAATAGCATGATCCTCCCATGCGCTACATCCCCCAGGTTAAAACTCTTCACTGTCACGTGATAAGGAGCGGCTGGCGACGCCACATGTATCGGAGGAGGCATGTGGTAGTCTGCAGCCCTCCCACATTGGCAGAGGGGTTGGAGCAGCGACCAGGACAGCTCTGAAGAGTGGGGCCAAGTACAATTGGGAAGAAAACAGGGGAAAATAAAAAAAAAAAGTTGAATAAGTTCATCTGGACATAACGTTTCTTGAGAGAAACATTTCATCACTCATCTAAGTGACCACTTCAGTCTCAACTGACTGCAGGTATCCCCACCCTTATAAACAACACAGTGGCATAACGACAGGAAAAAAAAAGAAGAAAAAAAAAACCCCAATCAGTTTCATGTGACCATTAACTAGAGTTACAATGGCCATGTGTACTTTTCACAGAGGACTGGGGAATAGTTGCAATCACAGCATTGTAAGATGGTGACAGATGTACTCTTAGCCCCCCCCCCCCCCCCCGGTTCAGTTCAGGAATGATCGTTTCCTCTTTGACTCCCCGTTCAAACCAGCATTCCTCCCTTTCAAGGAAGTGCACATCCTCATCCTTGAAAGAGTGACCACTGGCCTGTAGATGGGTGTAGACTGTGGAGTCCTGGCCTGATGTGTTAGCTGTTCCGTGTTGTGCCATCCTCTCACCAAGCCATTTGAGTAAGTGATGAAATATTTCTCTCAATAAACGTTTTGTCCGGATGAATTTATTCACCTTTCTGTGATTTTCTTACCTGGATTATTGAGCATGCATAAAGACACGCTTATGTTATGTTTTTGAAGATCTAAAATACTGAATTTTCACAGACCAGTAGCTCATTTGCATAACCACTTCTCAAAATCAATCCCGTCAAGCTTATTAAGGTAAATGAGTATTTCTGCATCTGGGCGGAAAAGCAGAAAAAGGTCACTGAGCAACCTTTAAACAACCCCTGATCTATTTTTTTTTCCGGCCAAATGGATAATCAATAACAAATTCAATTTTTCACAATCGGTGGAGGAGATTTGAGCTGAACCTCTTTCCCCCAGCAGGTAAAACGCAGGCGGCTAATGATGCAGGCTGCATATGTCCATTTGCATACAATACCACTGCGGTTTTGGTTCACCAAGCGAGCCCAATCTGGATTTGCTTCAACCCTTTGAAAACACTGTCCGGCATATGATCCCCAATGACTTTCCATTTTGAAGGGGTAATATGTTGCCATGGTTTCCACATTGATCAGCATTCTCACGAAAGGTTACCTTGGGTGCAACACTGTCTCAAACAAAAAATATCCTCCCAAACAATATTTTTATTTCCCGCCAGTGCATCCGGTCAATTACTCCACTCTTCCGAGCCGTCCCGGTCACTGCTCCATCCCCTCTGCCGAGGCAGGGAGGGCTACAGACTACCACATGCCTCCTCCAAAACATGTGGAGTCACCAGCCGCTTCCTTTCACCTGACAGTGAGGAGTTTCACCAGGGGGATGTAGCTCGTGGGAGATCATGCTATTAACCTCAGTCCCCACCCCCCCGGAACAGATGCTCTGACCGACCAGAGGTGGCGCTAGTGCAGCGACCAGGACACATACCCACATCCGGTTTCCCAATTGTGTCTGTAGGGACACCCGACCAAGCCGGCGGCAACACTGGGATTCGAACCGCAATCCTCGTGTTAGTAGGCAACAGGATAGACTGCTACGCTACCCGCACACCCCAGAAATTATTATTTCTATGTTCTCTGCAACATCTGGATTTCAGCTCAATGCTTTGAAACCAAAATGTAACTGCAAATTTTAATTCTGGGAACATGAGTAAACCCCACTCAGTACAATAACAAGAAATAAAACTGACTTGACAATTAACATAAAGCCATCTGTATGACTTATGTCTTCTAAATAACGTACATAACTTGAATACTCGAAACACACCATCCATCAGTCATACCTTTAAAGTCATAAACCCAACCAATAATAGAGGACATAATAACAGATAAATGCTCCTCAAATGCTTTACAACTTAATGTAATAAGAGGAATTAAATGAGATAGGACCTCGCTCTTGACCACATCACAAAGCTTCATTTGCTGCTTCGGTTTGAAAAATGGTTTAAAAAAAAGAAAGGAAAAAAAGCTTCCTGCCCCAGATCACACTTCTCACTATGCAGCTGTCCCAACATGTTGAAAGACACACAGAAAAATCCATAGGACTGTAACACACAATACATGTATTTTCAATGCTGTTCACGCACACAGACACACTACTAAGTGACACAAAATACCCTGACACAGTCATGCTCACACACACACACACACACACACACACACACACACACACAGTCTCTCTCTGTACATGCTCAATAATCCAGGTAAGAAAATCAAAGAAGGTTGAATCGGTTCATCTGGATACAAGACTGGTTCGTACCAGCCTCAACCTTCTTTGAGTCTCTCTCTCTCTCTCTCTCTCTCTCTCTCTCTCTCTCTCTCTCTCTCTCTCTCTCTCTCTCTCTCTCTATCTCTCTCTCTCTCTCTCTCTCTCTCTCTCTCTCTCTCTCTCTCTCTCTCTCTCTCTCTCTCTCTCTCTCTCTCTCTCTCTCTCTCTCTCTCTCTCTCTCACACACACACACACACACACACACACACGACCGCAGTGTAGCAGTGCAACTTCTGCCATTTGAGGGATTACAACTGTTGAATCCTTTTGTGGTTTCGTGTGACTTCACACATCCATGGGCTAGATGGAGCAATTACGCTGTCACCTGGTGTGCTAATGATATGTTAAAGCAACAAAATTCCTGTACCTCAAACAAGGCTCGTTACACACACACCATCCTATGCAGAAGCGTTTCCGTTCCCTTTTGGCAAACATCAAATAAACACGCCTCATCCAACCTGAGAGTGTTAGAGCGATAGCGCGGTAATGACTACTAATCCAGTGAGGTTTTTTTCTTTAAAGTTTAATTTTGTTTACCTTTAGACGGTTTGAGGCTGGAGGACGAAAAGTGGCTCCACATGCAAATATAAACGTGGCTTTAAAATAAAAATCCTGCAGCTGTGAAATTACATGCAAGCTTTCTTTATCTGGCTTTGCTCTCAATTACCCGGCTGACCCCAGACTGTAAGTGGGTCTACTCAGTTATGGTACAGCAGAGTATCTTGCACTAGTGAGCATACTCTCAAACCACTGAACAACTATAACATTTCTTTTTTTCTTTCTTTTTTGGGGGGATTTTTACCCCATTTTCTCCCCAATTGTTCTTGGCCAATTACCCCACTCTTCCGAGCCGTCCCGGTCGCTGCTCCACCCCCTCTGCTGATCCCGGAGGGCTGCAGACTACCACATGCCTCTCCGATACATGTGGAGTCACCAGCCGCTTCTTTTCACCTGACAGTGAGGAGTTTCGCCAGGGGGACGTAGCGCATGGGAGGATCACACTATTCCCCCCAGTTCCCCCTCCCCCCTTAACAGGCACCCCGACAGACCAGAGGAGGCGCTAGTGCAGCGACCAGAACACATACCCACATCCGCCTTCCCACCTGCAAACACGGCCAATTGTGTCTGTAGGGATGCTCGACCAAGCCGAGGTAACACAGGGATTCAAACCGGCGATCCCGTGTTGGTAGGCAACAGAATAGACTGCTTACGCTACCCAGGTGCCCTGAACAACTATAATCTTTATGTGGGATTTCTGCACCACACCATGAAAGCATCTATAGACAACCATCAAAATGTCAATTTGGTAGATTATGTTACCACGCTACCCTTATATTTTGGGCTTCACTAATTTTGCCATAAATGCTGTTAAATGTAACATATCCAATGGGTGGCATATCATCACTCATGAAAACAGAATTATTAATGAAAAATTAGGTAGATTTCATTTTGTGGGATTTAGAAAAGGAGCAACTTTAATAAATTAACATCCAAATATCAGTTGGATGAGTCGGACTCTGCAGTCATTGTCTACAATGTCAAATTACTGAAATGCTGCATTCATCTTTATAATGTATGATGACATGAGACATGTCCCTAAATTTCCTGCTTTTAAATTCAGATAAACTGAGATCCTGGTCGTTGGCCTGCTAGACACAGACACCAACAAGATCAAGTAACAGTAACAATTGACAACTCTGATTCACTAAGTGTTACAGCCACAAATCTTGGTGTTACATTTGAGCCCAGCCTTTCCTCTGATAAGCACATTAAAGAAATCATCAAGGCCCAAGTAGCGTGGTGGTCTATTCCATTGTCTACCAACACGGGCTCGCCGGTTCGAATCTCCATGTTATCTCCAGCTTGGTCGGGCATCCTACAGACACAATTGGCTGTGTCTGCGGGTGGTAAGGCAGATGTGGGTATTTGTCCTGTCGCTGCACTAGCGCCCCCTCTGGTTGGTCGGGGTGCCCGTTCGGTGGGGAGGGGGAACTGGGGGGGAATTTCGTGATCCTCTCACACACTAAGTCCCCCTGGTGAAACTCCTCACTGTCAGGTGAAAAGAAGGAGCTGGTGACTCCACATGCATCAGAGGAGGCATTTGGTAGTCTGCAGCCCTCCCCGGATTGGCAGAGGGGGTGGAGCAGCGACCGGGACAGCTCAGAAGAGTGGGATAATTGGCTGAATACAATTGGGGAGAAAAAGGGAAAAATCCCCCCCCCCCCCCAAAAAGAAATCATCAAGACTGCCTTTTTCACTAATGTAACATAGCTAACATCAGTCTTTCCTGTCCATGGCTGATGCAGAGACTCTAATAAATGCGTCTGTTTCATCCAGACTCGATTACTGTAATGTTCTGTTTTCAGGTCTGCCACATTCAAGTACTAAAAGTCTTCAGATGGTTCAGAATGCTGCAGCTAGAATCCTAACTAAAACTAGAAGATTTTACCATATTTGACCAATTCTTGGCTCCCTTCATTGGCTTCCGATCCATGTTAGATCAGACTTCAAGGTGCTTCTGCTGACTTATAAAATCCTAAATGGGCTTGCCCCATCTTACCTGTCTGATCTCCTAAAACCGTACATTCCATCTCGAGCTCTTCGCTCTCAAAATACAGGGCTCCTGTGTCTAGCCAAAGTTAAAAAAAAGTCAGCTGGTGGCAGGGCCTTTTCCTATCGGGACCCGTTCTTGTGGAATAACCTGCCTGCTGCCATCAGACAATCAGAGTCTGCTGAGTCCTTTAAATCCAAACATAAAACTCATCTTTTTCCCTTAGCCTATAATTAGTTGCCTTTAAGTTGAGTGCTTCACAACCTGTACTGCATGGCGGGTCAGTTTCTGTCTCATTGCATTAACCAACCACTGTTCTGCCGACAAGATTATAGAGTATAGATAATTGACTGTTGCAAACGGTTCTCTCACGTCTTTCCGCTCTCTCTGAATGAGGCCTTCTCCTTTCTCTTCTTCTGTGTGTGTGAATGGTGTGATGCGAGTCTTCCCCATGTGCACGTGTAGTCTGTCCTTCTCCCGGGTCTTCGTGGTGACTACGGTCGCCACCTGGATGCTGCTTCACATCCTCCTCATCACATTATTTTTAAATCTTATAAATCTATATAATTTTGTTATCCTGTTTCAATGTTGTAGCCTTTTCGCACTCCGATGTGTGACGAATGTGTTTTCTTGTCTCTTCTCCCGTGTATGTGAATGGTGTGAGGCGAGTCTCCCCTGTGTGCATGTGTAGTCTGTCCTCCTGCAAGGTCTACATGGTGATGGTGGTCATGTGGCTCAGGTCCTGGGCTGCACCGGTGGCGTCTGGACACTGCTTGGCATCCTCCTCATCATATTCTTCATATATTCTATAATTCCATTATAATTCTGTTATCCTCTTTCAATGTTGTATTCTGTAAACTGTGTTTTATTCTGTACACACAACATCTATTGCACGTCTGTCCATCTTGGGAGAGAGACCCCTCCTCTGCTGGTCTCCCTGAGGTTTCTTCCTATTTTTTCTCCCTGTTAAAGTTTGTTTTTTTTAGGCCGTTGTTCCTTATCCGATGCGAGGGTCTAAATACAGACTGTTGTGTTGCTGTAAAGCCCCCTGAGGCAAATTTGTAATTTGTGATCATGGGCTATACAAATAAAATTGACTTGACCTAACCTCAGTGAATGCATGGGTGTATCTCACAATGCTGGCATATAGACTACATAACCTTTGACAAACCTGACACTGGTCAAGTTTGAACTTTTTAGCGAAGAAGAGTTTTTATGATGAGCAAATCATTTTCAGGTTCAGTGATAGGTCACCACAATGCCTCGGTATATTTAATCTTTGTGAAATCATGTAGTTGATAGTTTTAAGATGGGTTCATGGGAACATCAACCTCTGCTCCCTCGAATACTGAGACTGGGAAATCATTCAAGTTTATGGAAACCACAAAACCACAATCTCCCTGGACTTCAAGTAGGAGAGTAACTTGGACTATCTTTAACCACATTTAAAAATGCTCATCAAATGATGTACCTTATAAGGCAGTTGAAAAAAATTCCACCTGTCACAGACGATGAAAATGTAATTCTACACAGCCATAAAAAAAATTAATCCTTTTTACCCCCATAACCGTCTGGGTCGGGTTAGTAACTTCACAGGATAGAGTCTGACGATGGGGGTTATCAGGAATCATAACACTTTATTTGTCGGGGGGCTGGGGGGAAACGATATTTCCTTTTCGTTTCCTCCAGAGGAAGGTCAAAATAACCAGTACCCCAATGCAGTGCAACACAAAGACAAAAACACATATCCGAAAACTACAAGAACGCCAAGAAAACATATCCAAACTAACACACTTATCCAAAGTAAAATTTTAAAAAAATCACTGCCCAAGGGAGCCAGGATGACTGTCGGGTCTGCATGGGCTAGCAGTTCGCTTAGCCTGCCCTGCTTCCGTGTCCTGTCAGACCACCCTTAGTTCTTCCTCCTCAGGTGCAGCTCCGGCCAGGGGCCGTGGTCCTTGTGCCCACCGGACGCAGCAGACCAGTCTCCCCCAGCCGATCCAACGCCAGCTCTCCCAGTCAGACACCCTCGACACACCTCCTCGTACTCCACACGACGACAACAAAAACACCACAGTCAACGCCAGGTGAGGCCGTCGCCAAACCACCCTCGGTGTTATCGACACTGCCAGTCTGCATGGGCTAGCAGTTAGTTTTGCCTGCCCCGCTTCCACATCCTGTCAGACTGCCCTCAGTGCTTCCTCCTCGGGCGCAGCTCCAGGGCTGTGGTCCCTGGGCCCAGGGAATGCAGCAGACCAAGCTCTCCCAGCCATCAAACTAAGACAAAACTTAAACACAGACGTGGACAATGACAGTACTGGGTGAGGCTGCCGCAAACGTGAATTCGCGCCACCATCTTCCTGCACTGGTTCTGGGTGAGGCCACTGCAAATGTGAATTCGAACCGCCATCTTCCCACACTGGAAGTGGGAACATCATTTCTCTCTCTCTCTCTCTCTCTCTCTCTCTCTCTCTCTCTCTCTCTCTCTCTCTCTCTCTCTCTCTCTCTCTCTCTCTCTCTCTCTCTCTCTCTCTCTCTCTGTATATATATATATGCAAACTGCCTACTCTCCAGGACCTCTACGACTCCCAGAAGTGCATGAGTAAGATCAAAATAACCAGGTATTTGAATAGCTTCTTCCAAATAGTCATGTCCCTCATCCATGGGCGTAATTTATGGTAGGGACATGGGGGGGGGGGGTATATCCCTACTACTTTGTCTGATTACCTAAAATTGTCCCCCACCAGTAATTTGATAGTAATTGCATATGCATTTAATTCAAAAATAATTTCCATAAACTCTACAAAGAGTTAACTCTCTCATGTTCCAACTGGATGAAAAATAGAGTTTCTATTGCTGTTTGTCCCCTTTGTTCCCAGCTCCTTTACATGCAGCGATGATTACTGGGGTGCATTTTGGATGAATCAGAAACAGCGCAGTACGCTTAGTCAGAGGAGAAAGCTCGAGGCTACAGCACAACACAATCCAGGCTGTCGTGTCACAGGTGCTTTACCTGCCGTGATCATAACATTATAATACTGTTCAGTGATGACTGGTGGTGATATTGGGTGGGTGGGCTAACAAATATAGTATACCCATCTACAGTTCACACAGCAGCAACTGCAACATAACATCTGAGATACCAAGTTAGAACAATGACACTATATACCTTGTTATAGCAAGTCCTCTCCAAAAACACTATAGAGAAGTATAAGAATGGCCTGATGCCCAAAAACTCTCTTTCTCTGTCTCTCTCTCTCTCTCTCTCACACACACACACACACACACACACACACACACACACACACACACACACACACACACACACACACACACACCATTTGACTATTTTTCTCTGTACACATTAGCCCCTGTCATTTTTAACAAGAATAACATATGCAACAATGATGGAATGATATGCTACATGACAGAACATAATGCAGAATCATGTAGCCTACAATGTCAGAAAAGGGCTCACCTAAGGATGCACAACAAGACGTCTCCCAACTGAAACGACAGCCAATAAATGCTGCAACTGTTTTTATCACAGCTGTTTTGCAACAAATTGTGTCAAACACACCCCGAATAAAACACTTTGGTAAGCACAGCAAAAATAACGGTCATTATAGAAGAGAGACAAGCAATATGTAGACAGGAAAGTTAAACGTGTCTGGTGGTCTTATAAGAGGTCTATAGGCTTGGGCCTACCTTATTTGAAGAGAAGCTCACGTCGACGACCTCTCTGGGATGCAAACAGGTTAATCACCATGTCACTGAAGTCCGGTGATTTTTGGATGAAGTCCTGCTCAGTAGACAGCATAGCCAGGGCGTTCAGCCTCTCCTGCCCCATAGCACTTCGGAGGAATGATTTGATCCTCTTAAGTGTACTGAAACACCTCTCTGACTCTGCAGATGTCATGGGGGCTGTGATGGCTATTTGTGTTCATTTCAATGTTTCAGAAAAAGTGCCCTGAAGATTGTTCTCAAGATTGTTCCCTGAACGGCTTACACAGGCCACGTCGGTTGTCTCGTCAGCTTGCACAGCCACAAATGGTGCCTGCGATATTTCACCAGCCAATTTTTGTCCATAAACCGCTAACACGTCTTACACGTCTACTTGGTAACCCGGTGTTTGACTGGTGGTCGGCTAACTGGCTATCCAAAAAAGAGAACTGGTCAACGAGGTCCAGAAACACGCCCCCCCCCCCCCGCTGGAGTGAAGTCGGGGATCCGTCGGACCCCCGCAGAGCTAGCTCACGTGCCCCACAACATGTAATACAGTCCCCAATCCGTGATCAGGAATGCTTGTTTTTCTTTACCAGCTCGTTGTGTCTCTGCGGTGGCCATCGTCAAGATGACAGGCGTTGTTAACTCTACCCAGCATTGATAGCTTTACGCTATTTCCAATGTGACTTGTGCTGCATTCATGTTTCCTAATTTCGTCGGATAAATGTTTCAAATCCACAATTCCTTGTTGGGTCCAAACCGTGTGTCTCCCCCAAAAAGCAAGCATGGGGAACAGAAGAGTGAATTCTTAGCTACACTTGCCGTTAGCCTGTCCTTTTGTTCAAACCAAGTAACACAAAACTTACGATTTTGTCGTTTCTTCTTTTGTTATTTGAACATCGTTTGGACGATGTGTCTCCAGTCTCTTCACTTCCATTTTTTCCTCCAAAGACAATGAAGAAAATGGATGAGAAAGTAAATAATGCACCTCATTCATACTAAAGCCCGCCATTGCCAACGTCGCTCACTTTTCTCCCTCCCCAGTCTCACACAAGTAGCAGTAAGGAGCTGTGCTTACGTGTTAGCTGCGTTAGCTTAGTACTAGCTAGCCTGCACCATGATAGCTTAGCAGAATCATCCAGACGAAGTCAGTAGCAGGATTTCGCACTTGTGTCCCTTTAATTGCCTATACTTGTCACCATACAATGCCTGGTTACGACGGCGCAATGATCTTTCAACATACATGTAGACTGATACACAGCTGTACACGAACCGAGCTGTCACTAAGGAGAGACAAGTTACTGTTGTACAACAGACAGGTAGACTGGCAATGATGCTGGCTCCGGTGATGAGTCGCAGCGTATGCCTGAAGCGCCACCCAGTGACTTAATATGGTACTATAACCAAAATACTGTCCCAAAACACCAGGTATAACATAGGCCAGCGGTCGGGAACCTATGGCTCGCGAGCCATATATGGCTCTTCCGGTGACTGCATATGGCTCCCAGACAATTTTGAGTTGAAAAAAAAAATCAGTTTGGAACTGATTTTAAAATACTTGTGATATTTCTTAATAATACTGTTTCATTTTAAAGTAAACAGAAATTAGTTTTGAAGATAAATTTCATGGGTCACGGGTCACCCGTGTGTCGGGTCGGGAACCAATGGCTCGCGAGCATGTCCGGGTCATTGTAAAGGTGAAGAAATCAATTTTATCAGATAGCCAACTAGTTTATCCGCTTCAACCCTTGTAACGGAAAAGATGGCGAAAAGAAAAAAGACGATGATTACCGTGCATTCCAGGCTGCGTGCACAGAAGAATTTGCATTTGTGGAGAGAGCAGGATCTGCAGTATGTCTAATATGCAATGATAAAATTGCATCGATGAAACGGTCAAATATAAGCACATTTGCATGGAAATCTCCGGGGGGGGGGGGCAGCAGGAAAAGGGCATGCGAGGAGCTACAGCGGAGAGTGCAGACGAGTCAGCAGCAACGACGTGTGTGGACCAAGCAAGGTGACGGGAATTCCGCTAGCTTTGCGGGGGCTTTGGCAATAGTAAGGAATGGAAAGCCATTCACAGATGGCGAGTATGCCAAAACATTCATGCTTGATGTGGCCAATGAACTGTTTGATGACTTCCCAAATAAAGACAAGCTAATCAAACGAATAAAAGACATGCCCCTGTCAGCAAGAACTGTGCACGATCGTAGCATCATGATGGCAAATCAAGTCGAGGAAACACAAATTAAGGACATAAACGCCGGGACATACTTTTCTCTCGCGTTAGATGAGTCAGCAGACGTTAGCCATCTATCTCAGTGCAGTATCATTGCCAGGTGTGCTGCAGGTGACACACTGCGTGAGGAAAGCTTGGCTGTTTTGCCAATGAAAGGGACAACAAGAGGAGAGGACTTATATTTTTGGTTTCTATTATACTTGGTTCACGGATAAATCTCTGAATGTGTTATTGAATGAAATTGATCTAATAGTTCATCACATGAGGTGATGATTTTTATTATAAAAACCAGGATGTGATTTATTTTGCCACATAGTCTAAATCTAAAATTCTAAACTTTTAACTTTCCAGAGCAGAAGTTTAGCTCAGTGTCTGTGCCTGTTAGAACATTTGAGATCGGGTATGTCAATGTTTGTTGAAATGACTATTATGTCATTTGGTGGGTTTAACTAGGGTTGCCACCCCCCCCCCCAAAAAAAATTCCAGTTTGCAATTAGTATATGGAAAATATGTCATATTTCATGTTTTTCTCATTAAATAGTTGTGGTTCTATGTTCCCAAAAAGGCATTAAAGGGTTAAAATTACTTAAGAAATACATGTAAATTTAATAGTTATGATCAGTATTGAAGTTGGTCAAAAGATTGAATGCATTGAAAGTGAAAAAAAATATTCATGTGTAATATTTTTATAGCACTTTTAAGGAACTGAACATTTTTTGCACCGAGGGTAAAACGTCATGATTTTCTGGGGTGCCCAAGGGTTAAAGGAACTGCTTGAATTCATAGTTTGAGCCTTGTGCTCTGAACAAACAAAGAAATGCCCTTTATTTTATTTTTTTATATTATTGTTCTGGTTCTGTATTCATTGACATTTTATAAATAAATTTATTTTATCTGTCTAAATTCTTCTTGTTACAATTGTTTTCATTTCTACTTGTGCTGGTCAATTATGAACACTATACACTCACTGGCCACTTTATTAGGTACGCCTTGCTAGTACCGGGTTGGACCCCCTTTTGCCATCAGAACTGCCTTAATCCTTTGTGGCATAGATTCAACAAGTTACTGGAAACATTCCTCAGAGAGTTTGGTCCATATTGACATGATAGCATCACGCAGTTGCTGCAGATTTGTCGACTGCACATCCATGATGCGAATCTCCCGGTCCACCACATCCCAAAGGTGCTCTATTGGATTGAGATCTGGTGACTGTGGAGGCCATTTGAGTACAGTTAACTCATTGTCATGTTCAAGAAACCAGTCTGAGATGATTCGAGCTTTATGACATGGCGCGTTATCCTGCTGGAAGTAGCCATCAGAAGATGGGAACACTGTGGTCATAAAGGGATGGACATGGTCAGCAACAATACTCAGGTAAGCTGTGGCGTTGACACAATGCTCAATTGGTACTAAGGGGCCCAAAGTGTGCCAAGAAAATATCCCCCACACCATTACACCACCACCACCAGCCTGAACCGTTGATACAAGGCAGGACGGATCCATGCTTTCATGTTGTTGACGCCAAATTCTGACCCTACCATCCGAATGTCGCAGCAGAAATCGAGACTCATCAGACCAGGCAACGTTTTTCCAATCTTCTATTGTCCAATTTTGGTGAGCCTGTGTGAATTGTAGCCTCAGTTTCCTGTTCTTAGCTGACAGGAGTGGCACCCGGTGTGGTCTTCTGCTGCTGTAGCCCATCTGCCTCAAGGTTTGACGTGTTGTGCGTTCAGAGATGCTCTTCTGCATACCTCGGTTGTAATGAGTGGTTATTTGAGTTACTGTTGCCTTTCTATCAGCTCGAACCAGTCTGGCCATTCTCCTCTGACCTCTGGCATCAACAAGGCATTTTCGCCCACAGAACTGCCGCTCACTGGATATTTTCTCTTTTTCGGACTATTCTCTGTAAACCCTAGAGGTGGTTGGGCGTGAAAATCCCAGTAGATCAGCAGTTTCTGAAATACTCAGACCAGCCCGTCTGGCACCAACAACCATGCCACGTTCAAAGTCACTTAAATCACCTTTCTTCCCCATTCTGATGCTCGGTTTGAACTGCAGCAGATCGACTTGACCATGACATGCCTAAATGCATTGAGTTGCTGCCATGTGATTGGCTGATTAGAAATTTGCGTTAACGAGCAGTTGGACAGGTGTGCCTAATAAAGTGGCTTGTGAGTATATAAAATAACAGGAAACTGGTTTTTAAGTTGCACAAATAATTGGGTTGAGAGGAGCTCCCTGAATACAAATGACAGAATAAGACTGAATAATGACATCTGACAGTCTAATTCTAATGTAGGCTCAGACTCTGTGTATTCTATTCTTTCTAGCAATTGACAATATTTCTTATGTGTTCACTATTCCGAGTAAAGAGAGAGAGCATGAGGAGGAGGCCAACATCACATTACAACATCGCAACAGTCTAATCCTAATGTTATTTTAAGTTCAGATATTCCTCTAAATCCACCTTAAAAAAGGCCAAGTTTTTTTTGCCGGCGAAGTCCCCTCACCAGAGTCTCACTCTTAAATTTTGTTGAAACTTGGCAGCCCTGGCTTAGCCCTGTTAGCCCATTTAAACCAGCTGTCCCTGGTACTGTTATCAAATTAAACACGTTAATTGTTCAGTGATAAGAAAGACAGCCGTCCTGGGCTGGCTAACTCACTACAGACCAGGAATTATTATTGTCTTACTAAGGTTAGCACTGTACAGACAAAAATAGTTAGGCATTTTAACTTTATACTGGCAGCTAGTATACTTATACTATACGGCTCTGAGCTCTTTCTTGTTTGCAATGGTGATGGACAGGTTGATGGACGAGATCAGGCAGGAGTCTCCATTGACTATGGTGTTTGCGGATGACATTGTGTTCTGTAGCGAGAGTAGGGTGCAGGTTGAGGAGAGCCTGGAGAGGTGGAGGTATGCACTAGAGAAAAGAAGAATGAAAGTCAGTAGGAGCAAGACGGAATACCTATGTGTGAATGAGACGGGGGACAGTGGAATGGCGAGGATGCAAGGAGTAGAGGTGGCAAAGGCATATGAGTTTAAATACTTGGGGTCAACTGTCCAAAGTAACGGGGAGTGCAGAAGAGAGGTGAATAAGAGAGTGCAGGCAGGGTGGAGTGGGTGGAGAAGAGTGTCAGGAGTGATTTGCGACAGAAGGGTACCTGCAAGAGTTAAAGGGAAGGTTAACAGGATGGTTGTGAGACCAACTATGTTATATGGTTTGGAGACAGTGGCACTAACGAAAAAACGAGGTGGAGCTGGAGGTGCCAGAGTTGAAGATGCTAAGATTTTCATTGGGAGTGATGAAGAAGGACAGGATTAGGAACGATTATATTAAAGGGACAGCTCAGGTTGGACAGTTTGGAGACAAAGCAAGAGAGGCAAGATTGAGATGGCTTGGACATGTGTGGAGGAGAGATGCTGGGTATATTGGGAGAAGGATGCTGAATATGGAGCTGTCATGGAAGAGGGAAAGAGGAAGGCCAAAGAGGAGGTTTATGGATGTGGTGAGGGAGGACATGCAGGTGGCTGGTGTGACAGAGGAAGATGCAGAGGACAGGAAGAAATGGAAATGGATGATCCGCTGTGGTGACTCCTATCAGGAGCAGCTGAAAGTAGTAGACTGGCAGCTAGTATACTTAGCTAACAGATAATGTCGTTAGCTAGCAAACTAAATGTTATGACAGGGTGTGCTGTAGGGTGAGAATAAGGATTACACAAGCCAATGGAACACATGAAGACTTGTTAACAACCGTCAAGAAGAAAAAACTGAAATGATATGGTCACATCTCGAGAAGTTCCGGCCTTGCCAAGACCATCCTGCAAGGTACAGTGAGAGGCGGGCAAAGACGAGGAAGACACAGAAGAAGCGATGGCTATGTAACATCAGAGAGTGGACAGGCCTTGACTTTGCCAGTTTACAGAGGGCAGTTGAGGACAGACAGAGATGGCGAGGACTGGTTGCGGATTCAACAGCAGTGCCCCAATGACCTCTGAAGAGGTTACGAGATAGGTGAGGTGAGGTGAGTTGAGATGAGGTGCTGTAGGGTGATTTTGTGCTATTACTTTTGACTTGGCTATCATTAACTGTTCTGATTCTTTTTATGTTGGGATTATAATTGTTGGCCAAACAACCGCGGTCACGCCATCTGCACTTCGGAAAAGCTTGGTCACAGCATCTTGCACCTTAAATTTTAAAGCGCATCTACGTATATTGCACTTTACGGTACCCTGTCTGTAACGGAATTGTACGGGGTGAAAGGAATTCCGTTTGCACATTCAATGCAAGATATTTAAATTTAAATATCAAAAAATGTGTTTCTGTAACTTCTTTGAACATAATCTGGTCAGGTCTAAAGTCACCTAAAACAATCTGCCTTCCCCTCAAAAAGTGTTAAATGTTTTTATTGACTAGCTAAGTCCATAATATCCCTTTTTTTGAGTCTTATGAAGTAATCATATCAAAATGTTTTCCCGGCATGCCACTAGAGTCTTTAAAACCAGCTTCCCAGGTAGTAATGACATTAATTTCAGGTGTTTTTACTATAG
Source organism: Lampris incognitus (assembly GCF_029633865.1). Taxonomy (NCBI): domain Eukaryota; kingdom Metazoa; phylum Chordata; class Actinopteri; order Lampriformes; family Lampridae; genus Lampris; species Lampris incognitus. Next base: position 136,656,658 of record NC_079211.1, on the reverse strand, counting down.
CAATTTGGAACTATGGGATGCCAAAATCCTGCAAAATGGCCATTCACTCATGCTGTATTTAAAGGCCCACAAAAAAGAAAATCAAATTGTTATGAGCAAACTCCACTACATTCTTGAAGATCAGATCCCCACATATCACTGTCATGAATTTTAATTTCTAGTATAGCACCGTGGAATTATGGGATGCCAAAATCCTCCTTAACACCCATTCACTTCAATGAAGGCCACTATTTAAAACACCATAAAATAATTATATCAAATTGTTTTCAACAAACTCCACTACATTCTTGAGGAACCACTCCCCAGGTGTTCATGGCATGAAATTCATATTTTTGCTGTACCAATTTGGAATTATGGGATGCCAAATTCCTCCTATATGCTCATTCATTTCAATACATGCCACTTTTTAAAAACCCATGAAATAATTATATCAAATTGTTATCGGCAACATCCATGACATTTATGAAGACCATACCCCCTCATATCTCTGTGATGAATGTTATGCTTCATACTGTACCAATTTGGAAATACTATGGGATGCCAAATTCATCCAAAATGCACATTCAATTGCATACAGGCTGCTTTTTAAATGTCCATATAATAATAATATCACATTGTTATCAGTAGACTCCACTGCATTCTTGAAGACCAGGTCGCCACATATCCCTGTCATGAATTTCATGCTTTTTACTATACCAATTTGGAATTATGGGATGCCAAAATCCTCTTAAATGTCCATTCACTCCAATACTTGAATAATTATATCCAATTGTTTTCAACAAACTCAACTACATTCTTAAAGAACCACTCCCCATGTATTCATGACATTAATTTCATATTTTTTTTAACTGTACCAATTTGGAATTATGGGGTGCCAAAATCATCAAAAATGCCCATTCAATTGAATAAACACTGCTTTTTAAATGTCCATAAAATAATTATATGAAATAGTTATCAGCAAACTCTACTACATTCTTGATACCCAGTCTCCATGTACCCCATGTCATGAATTTCATGCTTTTTTTACTGTACCAATTTGGAATTATGGGATGCCAAAATCTTCCTAAATACCCATTCACCTCAATATATACCACTTTTTAAAAACCCATAATATTTCCTTCTTTCGGCTTCTCCCATTAAGAGTTACCACAGTGGATCATCTGTTTCCATCGCTTTATGTCCTCTGCATCTTCCTCTGTCACAACATAACATAATGACATCAAATTGTTATCAGCAAAATCCATAAGATGAATCCGTTAGATTCCTGAAGACCAGGTCCCCAGGTTTGCATGACATGACATTCATGCATTTTCACTGTAGGAATTTATAAATATTGAATAGCAGAATTGAATTGAATAGCAGAATTCTCCATATGGCAGAATAAATGTAAATAATGTTATATTGCATCAATTTTGCTATGTCTACATTGAATATATACTTTTCTCCTCAAGCTCTATCTAATGAATGAAGAAATCATGTCACATTTGATGCCAATCATGATTATTCCAGAACCTTGGAAATGACTTTTAAACAAAGCCCAGCCTCCTGCTTCCAAAGCCACTGTCAAGCACACAAAAATGCAGAAACAAAAATCTCAGTCTGTGCACCTTTCACATGCCCACTCTTCTGCAGTGGTGTCTAATGCTGTGTGTGGGACAGGCACACAACTGGGGTGGTGCGATGATAGACATTTGCTGCACTGGACCATCATCTCCCTATTGTGTGAGGTCCTGAAGACACCATGAATGTCAACTTTTAGCATGGCCCTCTCAGGCTTTACTTGTGTATTTTTCATATGGAAACACTGGAGTTCTTTCCTCCGACAGTGCTCTGTACAGTCTTTGCCTCTTTTTTTTTTATTCTTCTCAAAATAGCACTCCTCTGGCTTGACTCCCTCACACAGAACTGTTGTCACGGCCAGTGACAGCAGGCTTTCTGAGGAGGAGTTGGGGTGCTTGAGGACGAATTAACCAGGGGAGTATTTCCTGGATTATCTTGTTGAATAATGTATTTAAGCTGTCATAAATAAACAGCATTTTGATTTATTTACGTTATCCATTTTAAACGGGTGTACATTGAAATAACTGGCCATTATGAAAGATTTTGGCCACCCATAATTCCAAATGCTACAGTAAAAATTTAGGGAATTTGAATTTGTGACAGTGATACTTAGGAAGCTGGTGTTCAAGAATGTAGTAAAATTTTTTGATAACAATTTCACATCATTATTGTATTGGCCTTTAAAATGCCATGTATGCAATTCAATTGCAGTTTAGGAGGATTTTGACTTCCCATAATTCCTAATTCCAACAGTAAAAAAGCATGAGTGTCATAATAAAAGTAACTGGGAAGCTGCTCTTCAGGGATATAGTGGTGTGTGCTGATAACAATTAGATTTATTTATTTTGTGTGCTCTTAAAAAGTGGCATGTATGCAATCACATTGCCATTTTAGAGGATTTTAGCATCCCATGAAGTTCATTACTGGTGTACATTGGAAGCTGATTGTTATGAATGTATTGGAGTTTGCTGAAAACAATTTGATTTGCTTATATTATGGACGTTTAAAAAACCCCATATATGTAATTAAAGGATTTTGGCAGTAGTGTACCGTGGGGTTTCAGTCAGGGCCTTCAGTAATGAACCCCCACCACACACACACACACACACACACACACACACACACACACACACACACACACACACACACACACACACACACACATACACCACCACACACATACATTTCTCCTATGGGTGTCAATACAGCCAACACAGCCACATACAAAATACATGATCATGCACTATATGCATTTCTGGATCAACACCGACAAGACAGCTGATCTGATCGCTATTGCAGCATCACCATCTTTATGTCCCTCAGCAACCAGATTGCACACACACACCACATGGCACAAAAACAACTAGAAGTGTGCACTCAGCAAAATATGAAATTCATGTCATGAACACACAGGGAGTGGTTCTTCAAGAATTTAGCTGAGTGTGTTGAAAACAATTTGATATAATTATTTTATGGACTTTTAAATGGTGGCATTATTGAAGTGAATGGGCATTTAAGAGGATTTTGGCATCCCATAATTCCAAATTGGAACAGTAAAAAGCATGAAATTCATGACTAGTATACATGAGGACCTAGTCTTCAAGAATACAGTGGAATTTGCTGATAACAATTTGATATAATTATTTTATGGGCTTTTAAAAAGTGTCGTGTATTGAAATGAATGGGCATTTAGGAGGAATTTGGCATCCCATAATTCCAAATTTGTTCAGCAAAAAAATATGCATTTCTTGTCATGAACACCTGGGGAGTGGTTCCTCAAGAATGTAGTGGAGTTTGCTGAAAACAATTTGATATAATTATTTTATGAAGTTTTTTTTTACATTTTCATGGCCAGTTGCCTGGCAATTTATTGAAAATCTGTTGCTATGGGGTCATACAATACAAATATATTCAATTTAAGTTGACATTTGTGGAAAAAAAAACACAAACCCAACTGATCTTTAAAAAAAAGTTTACTTTAAAACAACTTCAAAAATGCTCGTTATAATAGCAAATCCGCTAGAAATATACCAATTATGCGTCTTTCTCCACTGTCAAAATATAAACGTTGAACTTAAGGTTACAAATCACCTCTAATCAAAGTATTATACAGTTAAACTTTGACCTTTCTTTCCTATTTTCCTTTCTCTAATGCATCCACCATTACCACATCTCAGTCCTCAACAAGGTGATTGTAAAAACAGATTGTGCATATGTGTATGTATGCATGTTGACTTGAAGCTGCCAGTGCACTACCTGCAACATAGTGAGGAAGAGATGGAGGGTAAGTGGATAAACACAGCTCGGTGGCGTTTCAGTTTGATCTTTTCTGTGCTGCAGTCATGTAATAAACAGTAAAATACCCCCCCTCCTTTTTTTTCCCTCCCCAATTGTACCCGGCCAATTACCCCACTCTTCTGAGCCGTCCCGGTTGCTGCTCCACCCCCTCTCTCGATCCGGGGAGGGCTGCAGACTACCACATGCCTCCTCCGATACATGTGGAGTCGCCAGGCGCTTCTTTTCACCTGACAGTGAGGAGTTTCGCCAGGGGGACGTAGCACATGGGATGATCGCACTATTCCCCCCCAGTTCCCCCTCCCCCGAACAGGCACCTCGATCGACCAGCAGAGGCGCTAGTGCAGCGACCAGGACGCGATATTATGAACCCTACATAGGCCTCGCCAAAATCCCGTTTCTGGCTTTGTCACGTGTGCGCCACCGTAGCAACGCGAAAATATGTTGTTATGGGGTTAGCGCTCATCAAGGAAACGCTGTACACCCACAATTTAACCTGTCTAAGTTATCCACAATCAACATTAATATAATACCAATAACGTATCCAAGGAGCAGAGGCAGACCTTGTAACCTAAAATTGTTAGGTTAGTCAACTTAAGGCTATTCTTTCCCTCACAATCATAATTTCAACCCCATGGTTCACTTTTTAGACGATTCATAAGTTATGTAACTTAATATTTTGATTATTTTTAATCAAAACCAAAAATAATCTAGACTTCCTGCTTAATTTCGTTTTCAGGGCAAACACTTAAATCATAAGACAAACATCCTAGTCATGTCTTTCACTTCATTTACCAGAAAGTTTACATTTTCTACTATTAGCCTAGGCCTATAGTGTATAGTGCACAGTGTTGTATAAAGAAGGCCTGCTGAAAAGCTATAGGCTACTTGGGTAAAAGTAATGAAGTATCAGACATCGAAACTACTCAAGTTTCAATGAGCAATGAGGATCATGAACAGAGGAGAGCACAGCTAACGTTAGCTTTGCTTCGCACCGAGTTGATAGTTGATTGTTTCCTTAGCAACGCAGCGGAAATCCGGCGTCCGTTCGCGAGATTTGGGACAGGGTACGGGATTTTGGCGAGGGCTATGTAGGGTTCATAATATCGCGACCAGGACACATACCCACATCTGGTTTCTCACCTGCAGACACGGCCAATTGTGTCTGTAGGGACGCCGACCAAGCCGGAGGTAACACGGTGATTCAAACCGCCGATCCCCGTGCTGATAGACAATGGAATAGACCGCTATGCTACCCGGATGCCCGGTAAATTTTATGAAGTTTTAAGTAGTGGCCTGCGTTGAAGTGAATGGGCATTTAGGAGGATGCCAAATTCCTACTGAAAAAAAAAGAAAGCACTAAATTCATGGCAGGTATATGCGGGGACCAAGTCTTCAAGAATGTCATAGAGTTTACCGATAACAATTTGATGTTATTGTTTTATGGACATTTAAAAAGTAGCATTTATTCAATTGAATTTGGCATTTGGGGAGGAATGGCGTCCCATAATTCCAAATTGTTACAGGAAAAAGGCATGGAACTCATGGCAGATATACATGAGGACCTGGTCTTCAAGAAGGCAGTGCCGTTTACTGATAACAATCTGATATAATTATTTTATGGACATTTAAGAACCAGCATGTATTCAATTGACAGGAATACGTGGGGACCTGATCTTCAAGAATGTAGTCGAGTTTGCTGATAACAAATAGACTTGCTTAGTTTATGGACCTTTAAAATACAGCATGAGTGAATGGCCATTTTGCAGGGTTTTTGGCATCCCATAGTTCCAAATTGCTATAATAAAAATGCCTGAAATTAATGCCATTAATACCTGGGAAGCTGGTTTTAAAGTATCTAGTGGCGTGTGGTGATTTTGATATGATAACTTCATAGATTAAAAAACAAAAAAATAGGGCTATTATGGACTTTGCTATTCAATAAAACATTTAACAATTTTTGAGGGGCAGACAGATTGTTTTAGGTGAATTCAGACCTGGCCAGATTATGTGCAAACAAGTTACAGAACCCAATTCTCTTCATTTTTAAATATCGTGCATTGAATGTACAAACAGAATTCCTTTCACCCGTACAGTTGCGTGACAAATGGACTACCGTAAACTGTAATGTAGATGCACACTACAATTTTGCTTACTGGGGGCATCCGGGTAGCATAGGGCCCTATTCCGTTGCCTACCAACACGGGGATCCTGGTTCGAATCCCTGTGTTGTCTCCGGCTTGGTCGGGTGTCCCACCATACACAATTGGCCATGTCTGCGGGTGGGAAGCCAGATGTGGGCATGTGCAACATTTACCAGTAAGCACATGCTTGGTGAGTTAACGTATTATCTAGTGTTGTATTGCAAATCAGGAGTTCCCTTCATTTTCATATTTTGTATAAGAAATTAGGAGTTCCATTCATTTTCATTTAGCTTTGTTGTTAAAACAGACATCAGAGAGAGAGGGGGGCCGGGAAAGAAAAGAGGGATGAACAGGTGAGAATTACCCCCAGACCCCTGCCAAATTTATGACTGCACCACTTTCCAAATCAAACTATACAACCTTGCCCTCACCAGTAACTGATTTACATACCTCTCTTCCCCTCAGCCCGCTCCTCCTCTCACAACCATTTTGCACTACAGATGGCTTTAGCACGCTACTGCTAGCAGCTCCGTGGTCCACAGCCATATGTTCATATGGTCAGGTCCTCTTGCTCAGCTGTGCAGGATGCAGTATCAAATGTTTTTGCTTGAAACAAGGACATGGACACAGCAGAGAATATTGATTTTAAAGCAAAATACAAGTGGACTACTTCATTATTGTGTAAAAATTGTGCCCCAGTTTGCAGATAACAATGCCTTAAAGGAGATGCACTTTCTTGATTGCACCTACAACCAAATCTTTGGCAATGACAGGTGACTATTATATCATACAGAGCTGCCATACTGTTATAAATCCATAATCAATAGTAATACTGCCAAAAGTAGTGACGGGAATATTAACCTGAAAAATATTTTCTGCCAGCAATTCATGCATCTAGATGAGGAAGGTGAACATTTTGGAAATAGACGTTGGTCAGTCTCTATCTCTGGACAATGGAAAGTGTGTCATTATTTAAAAAAAAAAGTAAAGCTAATCACTGATAGAAACACAAGAAAATTGATAAAGTATCACTTTATCTATTACTTCCCATTTTTTACACTTTCTTATTTAACCAGACTGCTCATTTTGGTGATGATACCCAGTGATCTCCTAAAGATAGCCTAAATATTGTCTTCACCACCTTACATTTGATCAGGCATGGCTCCCACAGAACTTTTCAATGACTCTTCCTTAATTTTGTTCTTGTTTTGAAAGAAAGCAAATTTTGTGTAAAATAGGAAAACGCAACGCATATACCAACTCTCAACTTTAAACAGTGATTACTTCTTCATGCGCAAAGAAAATGATCAGCTGTGGAGTCTTTCACATGGTCTTATGGACGTCATGATGGCTGCTGGTGGTCAGCAGCGTGGGCTTGTGGTTACACGGACCGTGCCAGTGTCTGTTGTCACGTGGGCGGGGAGAAGAATAACTGCCAAACACAGTTGTAAACTACCAAAGTGACACATCCAAGCGGTGTTAGCGGGTGAAAAAGCTAAACGTCCTCTGCAGTTTCGTGCGGAGGCTGTTGCTGAAGAGGAGCTTCAGGGAGCGCACACAAAGAAAACAAGAAGGCAAATAGGAGGAACTGTGCAAGTGCTGGTTAGAGGAATAGCGATTGAAGTCTTAGCCATGAAATTGAATCAGCAATAATGTCACAATAATGCCTCGCATTCTCTGAGTTTGGCATGTTGTCCCTGAAGGCTCCTGGTGCGGTGCGCCGCCATTTCAAATGAGGCGTTCAGGGAAGATGAGTCAGAACATATCATTTGGGGGCAGTAAATTATTTCCTTATTGATTTGAAGCCACCAAGGCAGCCTCTGTCATTTACCTTGTTGCACTGTCAACACACTGAGTCATAGATGGAGGATAATAATAACTTATCACATTTTCTTTAAAATTCAGAGAAATTCATATGTATCACCATCCACGCGTTCATACCAAAGACGCCAGGGTCTTACATTTAACAATTTACATTTTTTGTAGCAATTCTAGGCAAATATATTCCTCTGAAGTCACAATTCACAACATCAAATTCTAAACAAATTAATTATCAGAAAATAATTCCATATTAATACATTCACACAATTTATGCTGTTATTCTATTGTACTGCACATTAAAGGGGAGTGGGGGTCCAATATTTGTGTGTTTTTTTTTGTTGAGGTTTTTATATTATTCTGTGGCTACCCAGTAGTGTTCCCTATGTATTCAAAACCGAAAATTCAAAATTTGGTCAAAGTATGTATGTTTTAGCATCAAACTGCTATTTTCCCAAGCTCCTCACAAAACTTTTACTCCCATGTGACCTGGCGTAGGTTTCTGCACTTTCCTTTAATACTTTTGTCACTCTCTATGATTACACTGTCAGTGAACTGTGTGTGTGTGTGTGTGTGTGTGTGTGTGTGTGTGTGTGTGGGTGGGTGGGTGGGTGGGGGTGGGTGGGGGTGGGGGGGTCAGTGCTTGCTAACCCGCGTCACTGCTATTTGCTAACGGCCGAGTGGGCATTTCCATTTGAACAACCCAGAAAAAACACACTGGTAGCCTCGCCCCTTATTGCAAAATTTCATTTTGAAAGGTGTCCGTTCATGTGTGTTTTGTGGGACAGGGAGTCATTTTAAAACCTTTTCTTTTTTTTCAACTCTGCTGTTGATCTTCTTGCTGCCCTGGGGGATGAGTGATGAAAGATTTCAGGTCATCAGGCGATAGGTGTGTGTGGATTTTTCTCATCATTTGTCTGAGTGACACAGGCCCAGGAAGTATCCCAGTAAGCTGTCAGGGGGCCACAAACCCAAGGCAGGAAGTCTTATATTACAAATGAGGGTTTGATCTAAACCAAGATGTTACGGATGCATTGTCGGGTTCTGTTGACTATATCGTGGTAGCTTGTCATCTGATGTTTTCAGTGGAAAAAAAAATATGGAATTTTTGAGAGGCAAAAATTCCATATTTTGCAAGGAACAACTGGATTCTGTATCTCACCTTTTAGTTTTGTTTTTCTTCTTTCACACAACAGAGGAACCAGCCACTGATTAAGCAGACCTTAGGAGGGTATGTGACCTTCTTCGAAATAGGACATTTTCATTTATCCCATATTTGTAAGTTACCAGCTCTCAAGTGCCATTGAGTTATCTTTTTAGCGCATCGATGCGGCTTTATATTGGTGTTACTGTGCTAGTACATGAGGTTTGGCAGAGGCTTTAAGAAGACCAAGCTGCATTTGTATGAGGCAGAATATATCTGGGGCAGGACAGGAGCGCCGCATTTTATTACAGGAAGATACAGAAGGCCAAAAATAAAGAAAATAAATGGAGGGGATCTAAGCCATAGCTGTAAACAACAGAGCCTGTTAAAGCGGTGACAGCTAACCTGGTAGGTGCTGTAGACCCAGAACTCATTCAATAACCTGAACGGGAACATTTCCAGTTGTTTGTCTTTCACAGAGAATCCATTAAAAAAGTTCCCTCTCCCTGGGTTTACAATGCATTCATCTTGTACCCAATAAATCATGGCCCAAGCCAAAGCCGCTTTCCTCTTGTGTTTTCCCAATTGCCCTGCTTACTCCATCTTAACGTTATGGCTGCCATTGAGTTGTCATACTTTATGTGTGATGACAATGACGAGCATCAGTAAAAATGCAAACAAAAAAAAACAGGGATTGATTAAATGTATTTGGTGTTTTGAATGAAACATTTTTCTACTGATTTAAGATCTGCGAAGCAGGCCATTTAACATCACTGCCGAACAAATGAAAGTAAAAAAAAATCAACCGAAAGGTCCTTCAGAGATAAAAACAGATTTATTTCAATGAGCCAACAAAAAATGTCCTTATGAGGATACATATCAATGAAGGACCTTCAAGGGGCAGGTGAAAATTACAACTAAGCTCAACTGAATGTTCCAAGTCCGCAGATACAGAAAATGATACCACTTTACTATATGGTATATTGTATAAAGTGTTATGAGTGGCTATTAATTACTTTATTAATGGTTAATAACTTTTTTAATGTGATATAAATCGGTTTTACGATGTTAATAATACATTGACTGAAAGAGTTTTTGAGTTGCCAGGTTGGGAGGTGCATGTGCATTGTAGTCCTTCCACAAAACACTGTCTATGGGCACACTGCATTGCATTGTATTTAAATGCACAACATAATCTATGTGGATAAAGATTGATTAAGTGATTTAAACGTGGCAACTGGTCTATTACATTTATATATATGTATATATGTATGTACACTACCGTTTAAAAGTTTGGGATCACCCAAACAATTTTGTGTTTTCCATGAAAAGTCACACTTATTCACCACCATATGTTGTGAAATGAATAGAAAATAGAGTCAAGACATTGACAAGGTTAGAAATAATGATTTGTATTTGAAATAAGATTTTTTTTACATCAAACTTTGCTTTCGTCAAAGAATCCTCCATTTGCAGCAATTACAGCATTGCAGACCTTTGGCATTCTAGCTGTTAATTTGTTGAGGTAATCTGGAGAAATTGCACCCCACGCTTCCAGAAGCAGCTCCCACAAGTTGGATTGGTTGGATGGGCACTTCTGGCGTACCATACGGTCAAGCTGCTCCCACAACAGCTCAATGGGGTTCAGATCTGGTGACTGCGCTGGCCACTCCATTACCGATAGAATACCAGCTGCCTGCTTCTGCTCTAAATCGTTCTTGCACAATTTGGAGGTGTGTTTAGGGTCATTGTCCTGTTGTAGGATGAAATTGGCTCCAATCAAGCGCTGTCCACTGGGTATGGCATGGCTTTGCAAAATGGAGTGATAGCCTTCCTTATTCAGAATCCCTTTTACCCTGTACAAATCTCCCACCTTACCAGCACCAAAGCAACCCCAGACCATCACATTACCTCCACCATGCTTAACAGATGGCGTCAGGCATTCTTCCAGCATCTTTTCATTTGTTCTGCGTCTCACAAACGTTCTTCTTTGTGATCCAAACACCTCAAACTTGGATTCATCCGTCCACAACACTTTTTTCCAGTCTTCCTCTGTCCAATGTCTGTGTTCTTTTGCCCATCTTAATCTTTTTCTTTTATTGGTAAGTCTCAGATATGGCTTTTTCTTTGCCACTCTGCCCTGAAGCCCAGAATCCCACAGCCGCCTCTTCACTGTAGATGTTGACACTGGTGTTTTGCGGGTACTATTTAATGAAGATGCCAGTTGGGGACCTGTGAGGCATCTGTTTCTCAAACTAGAGACTCTAATGTACTTATCTTCTTGCTCAGTTGTGCAACGCGGCCTCCCACTTCTTTTTCTACTCTGGTTAGAGCCTGTTTGTGCTGTCCTCTGAAGGGAGTAGTACACACCGGTGTAGGAAATCTTCAATTTCTTAGCAATTTCTCGCATGGAATAGCCTTCATTTCTTAGAACAAGAATAGACTGTCGAGTTTCAGATGAAAGTTCTCTTTTTCTGGCCATTTTGAGCGTTTAATTGACCCCACAAATGTGATGCTCCAGAAACTCAATCTGCTCAAAGGAAGGTCAGTTTTGTAGCTTCTGTAACGAGCTAAACTGTTTTCAAATGTGTGAACATGATTGCACAAGGGTTTTCTAATCATCAATTAGCCTTCTGAGCCAATGAGCAAACACATTGTACCATTAGAACACTGGAGTGATAGTTGCTTGAAATGGGCCTCTATACACCTATGTAGATATTGCACCAAAAACCAGACATTTGCAGCTAGAATAGTCATTTACCACATTAGCAATGTATAGAGTGTATTTCTTTAAAGTTAAGACTAGTTTAAAGTTATCTTCATTGAAAAGTACAGTGCTTTTCCTTCAAAAATATGGACATTTCAATGTGATCCCAAACTTTTGAACGGTAGTGTATACATATATATTTAATTTGATCAGTACAGCTTAGGCATTCTACTTTAGTCTCCTCATTCAGGCCATGTGGCTGGGGGTATTTTGCATTTTAATGGCAGATGGTACTGTAGACACTTAAAGTGCTCTGTTCTGCACCTATGTAAGATGAGCCAAAGGCTGAAGGTGGTTGTAGTAGCATCAGTTCACTTTTGAGAGGTCTGGACAAGGGCCTGAAGGTGCTTTAAAAGATGGAGTTCAGCTTACTCCTAATTCCTCCATCTTCCGCTGAGTCCCGGTGGTTCAGGCTGAGACCTCTGACAAGAAGTAGCATCTCTCGCTGGCTTGTCGAGCCTGTCCACATCTGCTGTCTTGATGCTGCTTCCCCAGCAAACAACTGCAAAGAACAAAGTGCTAGACGCTATTGACTGGTATAATATCTGTTGCAGTCTACTGTATACCTGAGCTGTCTGAGGAACGGTGCTTTCCTTTTGTGTAGCGCCTCCATATTTTCCAAAGATAGTCAGCACAAAAGAAAATAAAAGTACTCTCATGGTAGCAATCGCATAGTCTGGGAGCCTGTGATTTGAAGTCTGCTAAGTGAACGTGGCAAAACTCTTTTAACAGCTGAAATTGTAAAATCAAGTTTTTGTGCGCCTTTACCGTTTAATAATGGAGTCACAATAGAGTCACAGTATAAAGGAGCTGTAGCTGGGGTTCTTAGAGTGAAGAAGTTACTGAAATGAGACATCAGTGCTCAAAGGTGCTTTCCATGCTCCCGAAGCAACATGGTTCTAATTGAGGCAACATGACTCTAATTTCACCCCTGTAGGGCAGGTCTGGTGAGAATACAAATTTACTGCTAAGGGGATTTTAGAGCACTGTCATTGAGTACACAATGCGGTAGGCTTTGGAAATTAGATATGTTACAAAGGCAGGACACTTTGAGGCCCCCTTCCCAAACACAGACACACACATTTACAGAAACACAGTCACCAATGCAAAAGAAAGCAAAGCATACCTGAAATTGTATATTTCCTTAACTACCACTACTAAACTCAGTGGCATCCCTCAACCCTGCAAGCCAATTTTATAGGGCCGCACACACGGCAAGAATTTTTATCATTGTCATTCATTTTGGTGGGCCGCTCTCCTCTGGTGTGCTAAATTACAGGACTGTGTCCTTTCTTCCATTGTGTTACAGAAGATATGAGGCTCCGAAACCTAAAACGGACACCTACCATAGCTTCACACTGACATTCTAATGAGAACAGTGAATTTGGATGAGCAGGTATCCAATTTCTGAATATCCAGCAATCCACCATCTCACTGACTACAGTGGCATTAATTTGCTGCCTCATATATTTTTCATCCCCAGGGCAGAGATTAAATGTGAAATTATTGGACATCTGTCATATTAAAGACAGTTGAAATGTCCCCGGCTCTTGGGAGACTGTGCAATGACTTTACAAAAAGAGTGTGGGTGATACCATCTTGTAATTTTTCAGTCCTGTAGTACCACCAGTCTTAAAGCAGATATTTTACAGCAAAAAACACAACAACCCTACTCTCTCTCTCACGCACATACACTCACACACAGCTGCATGCTTGTTTTTCTCTCTCACTGTCTTGTTAATTCTGTCATAAATCATCCGGTGACATTGATAAAATTGCTTTTGATTGCAATCTCTGGGCTTGCTTGTTTGATTGTATTGCCATTTCTTGATTTTGCCCTTTTCTCTTCACATATATCTGGCTTTCAATCTCGCCCAAATGCTGAATAAGGCTTTTAAATAGACTCCGGCACAAAGTTCTCTCTGAATGGAGATGTGATGGGGTTTAAAAAAAATCTGCTTCCTTCCTCCTTTTTTTCTTTCTTATTTCCTTTCAAATTCGCTCAGGGCAGTTTAGAATCTGCCTCACCCTGACATGGGAGTGTCAGGGATCTGCAAACTGATTAATTACATCTCCAATAGGCGTTACCTCCGGGGGCTCTTGAGGGGTCTGGACAGGATGGGCTTGATGCTCTTGCAGCATTTTATCCATGATGCCAGGAGGAAGGTCAGAGCATGAGAGTAGAAGGTAGGGCAGGCTAATGAAAAACTTTAACACCAGATGATGGATGCAGGCAGGGAGTCCAGCAGAGTTCCTCATGGAAGGCTGTAGTGCACGGGAGAATAAGTACACATCATATAAAAAGCTAGGCATTCATCAAGTGTTCAAAAACATTTTTTTTGGGGGGGGGGATTCCCCACCCCCTTTTTTCTTCCCATTTGTATCTGGCCAATTACACCACCCTTCCGAGCCGTCCTGGTCTCTGCTCCACCCCCTCTGCTGAACCGGGGAGGGCTGCAGGCTGCCACGTCTCCTCTGATACATGTGGAGTCGCCAGCCGCTTCTTTTCACCTGACAGTGAGGAGTTTCACCAGGGGGACATAGCGCATGGGAGGATCACGCTATTCCCCCCAGTTCCTCCTCCCCTCTGAACAGGCGCCCTGACCGACCAGAGGAGGCGCTAGTGCAGTGACCAGGTCACATACCCACATCCGGCTTCCCACCTGCAGACACGGCCAATTGTGTCTGTAGGGATGCCCGACCAAGCTGGAGGTAACACGGGGATTCGACCTGCCAATCCCCATGTTGGTAGGCAATGGAACAGACCACCGCACCACCCGGACCCCCTCAAAAACATTTTTAAAGACTTTTAGGCCCTATGAAATACTGCGTAGCACCTTAAACTACAAGTAGTTCAAAAAAGGGTACAAAGGTTACATCCCCCCCCCCCACACACACACACCCCTGAAAGATTCAAAAAAAAATACTCCTTAGCATAAGGAATAAGGAACAGGTAGGTTTTATAACTTCCTCTTACTGAAACCCAGGTGGAAGTTTGCCACACACTTACAAAAGCTGGAGTTTTAATGACATTTGACAGAATCTTCTATGACTTATTTGAATTTATATAATGTTTTTTTTTTCAAATCAAATCAAATGCCTTTATTTCGAACATGCAAAATAAAAGAAAAAATGACCAAGCGTAAATAAATAAAATAAATAAATGATAAAATAAAACCAGATGAATTCAGCAAAAGTATAGAATCCAACACATAAATATGTTATTATTATTAATGATATTATTATTAATATTATCATTATTATAAATATGTTCTAAAAGGGGCAGGAGGAAGGTACTACTTATAATTTCCCACCCCCTCTCTAATGCTCAATTAATAAACCTAACTAATAAACTTAGTTTTTCACCCATCAAGAGTGTCATTCTCAATATCTATCTCAGAATGACTCAATGAAAATAAACAATAAAAGCAATAAAAATAAAAACAATAAAACAAAAAATAGCCCCAAAGAAAACAATAAAAAAAAAAGATTTCCAAAAAAATAATAACAATAACAGCATCCACCATGGGTTTCACGGTCATGGGAGAAGCAAAACCCCCCGCCTCATCCTTGTACCTGTGTAAAATGTTCTGTTTAAATGTTCTCTTTAACCTGTTTTAGTGTTCAAAACAGGTTTGTGTGCTCCTGCTTTGAAAACGCACATTGAAACAAACAAAGCCTTACCACATGCAAATCACCTTACATGTACACAATATCTATTCAGGGCTGCCGGGAGTCTGGGGTCCTTATCTATTTATTCCCCCCGCTTTTTGAGCCCGGGAGTAAAACGGTTCACACTTTAGCTATTGAGACAAGACCCTTTTAGCTACAATCACGAGAAGTCATTGTATAGTACTGTGTGATGATAAGAAATGATTTATTTGGATGCATATGTATCCTACAAGTTTCAAATAGCCCATGAAGAGATAAGATAGCTGAGCTTACACCTGCTAAAGGGAAATCAGCGCATGGCTAATTTATCATTGTTGTGACACACAAAATCCAAAAAAAAAAAAAAAACAGAAAAAAGAAAAGAAAGTGGGAGTAAGGCAGTCGGTGTAAGCAAGAGAACCGAGTGGGATTTCAGATTAACATTCTTGTAACCTGCAGGATTGTACATCCTGGGTACGACGTTAAACTGCAACCATCAGGTCATCGGCGACTAAACTTATTTCAACATTATCACATAAATTGGGACTAGTCTGTCATGACTTATTTAACAATAAGGCCTCTATGCTTCTTCTTCTTCTTCTTCTTCTTCTTCTTCTTCTTCTTCTTCTTCTTCTTCTTCTTCTTCTTCTTCTTCTTCTTCTTCTTCTTTTTATTGATTTTTTTTAAATAAATTTAAAATCACCCTTTTACAAGTGGGGGGGGGCAAGTGTTGCAAAAAACATGACTATGGTTATTTGCTAGCAAAATAGTGCTGAGTGTGACTATCTGATTCATCATCATCATCGTCATCATCATCATCTATCTATCTGATTAGTCCTCCTGTTACCTGGTGGTCACATTGGTGGCCTGAGTTTCCCAGCTCATCAAATCCTTACAGAGGTTTGAAGAGGAATTCACAGTTAAAATTGCCGTTTTCTGTGATTTCTCTGAACTGAAATAAATAAGTAAATAAATAAATAAATAAACATGTAAATAAGTAGTTTTCTGCTTGGCTGATGTAAAACAGAACGAGACTTCTTTACCCATGGCATACTACCCATTCATTATTGCAGGCAGTATAGATACTGCGTTAAGCTACTGCATGCTGAGCAATAGACTGAGTGGACGAGTGAATGAATGAATTTTCTCCAGATTTCCGTTTAGCTAATATGCTGTCCCTGGGATCCATATGGCAGCTGAAAAATCCCCTGCTGTAAAATAAATAGCATCCAGAAAAACCAACCAACCATAAAGAAAGAAAGAAAGAAAGAAAGAAAAACACAATACATGTCATTGTGTTCATTTTTAGACTTATTTTTGTGGACAAATTAACTGCTTAGTGTCTCGGAACAGAGATCATTAGATGGATTATTACCATATGTGTAGACTGGGTTAAGAGGAAACTGTGCATCTGGTCTGTGGAAGGTCACTGAGGGCTTATAAAGTTGTAACGTTAAAGTTTTACCCTCTCTCCAAATGTATGCTGTCACCCAATGTTGATGCTGTAATTTCTTTTTTCTGAGAGGGAGGAAAATGGAGACAAAAATAGACAACACACACACACATATATATATATATATATATATATATATATATATATATATATATATATATGCACACATGCACGCTCTTACCCACACTTGCTTGCATGCTTGCTATAAATTACACATGGGAGAATTTTTAATGTTGAATTTCTTTTTATGGTTAGCATTGTTCTGCTGGCCTTTAGTCAGTCAGACTGAATTTGTTTGCCTCAAAGTGTATTTTTTTTCTTCCCCATCGCTAGTGTCTTGATGCAGGCTCAATAATCCAGGTAAGGAAATCCCAGAAAGTTGAATCAGTTCATCTGGACACAAAGTTTAGTGGGAGAAACGTTTCATTACCCATCTCAGTCACTTCATCCGTCTCAGCTGGCTGCAGGTAGCCCCCAATCTTATAAACAGCACAGCTGCATAATGACCGAAACCGGCAATCTAACACAGGTTTCTTATGCAAATTGCCATGATCATTAACCAGAGTTACAATGGCAACGTGTAATTTTCACAGATAATTGGGAAATAGCTGCAATCACAGCAATTATAGCATTGTAAGATGGTGATACTCTTAGCCCCCCTCTCCGGTTCAAGGTTTGTCATTCTCTCGTCACATACACCCCCCCCCCCCCCATGGCGGGAGTGCCTCAGTTGCTATCAAACCCCAAAACACGCCGCACCAGAAATTGGTCCATCCCAAGGATCGCTTTGCACAAACAGAGCGATATCATGTACACTGTTAGTGTCGGGAGGATCGCTGTGACTTGTACATCAGGGACACCAAACAGACACTGGCGAAGAGGAGGGCACAACACAGAACAGCTAACATGTCAGGCCAGGACTCTGCAGTCTACACCTATCTACAGACCAGTGGCCACTCTTCAAGGATGAGGATGTGCACATCCTTGATAGGGAGGAGCGCTGGTTTGAACGGGGATTCAAAGAGGCCATCTAGTATGTGAAGAGGGAACGACCATCCCCGAACCAAGGGGGGCCTAAGAGTACATCTGTCGCCATTTTACAATGCTGTGATTGCAGCTATTCCCCAATCCTCTGTGAGTAGTACACATGGCCATTGTAACTCTGTTTAGTGGTCACAGTAATTTACATATGAAACCTGTGTTAGATCACCAGTTTCGGCCGTCATGCAACTGAATTCGTCTATAAGGGTGGGGATACCTGCAGTCAGCTGAGACTGATGAAGTCACTTAGATGAGTGATGAAACGTTTCTCCCACTAAACCTGTTGTCCATATGAAGGGATTCAACTTTCTGGAGTTTCCATAGCTAGCTACCACTGTGGAAACACCTGCGGAATAGCCAACCTGCTCCTTTCCCAACAAAGGGGGTGCATGGCAAAGCCCTTGCACTAGTTCCCTGTCTCTCCAGCTGGAATGGAGTACCCTAGAGTGAGGCAGCTAGTGCTTTTCCTGTCGGCTGAAGTGTGTGTGTGTGTGTGGGGGGGGGGGGCTGGGATGGCTGGGGAAATAACTTGTGAGATTGGCTTTAAGGTCTGTAGGCCCTAAATAATAATCACCAGCAGAGGAGATGTGGGAAGGAGTGGGTCTGGGAAAAGTAGTAGCAGAAAGCTGAGCAGAAGGATTTGGTTGTAGTTTCAAAGGCATTGGAGGGAGAACACTGTCAGTGTAACATAAATGACACAGTTGGGATCCCACATACTGAGGGAGTGAAAGTGTTAGGTTCCAGTTGGTTTCCCTGTAAAGGCAATTAAATGCCAAAGTAACACAACACAAATGCAAATATGAAAACATTAGCACGTCATAAAACACAAATACAAACGTGAAAATGGAGCAACAAAAGAGGAAGGGCAAACATAAAAGGGTACCGCACGAAAATAAAACAAATGATAATAAAATTGCAAATATTAAGAGAAAAACAAAAAGCAAAGCAACCGCAAATCACCCACACACACACACACACACACACACTAGAAGGGTCTGGGAGGTGGTATAGCACCCTTTAGGATGGCCATATTATTCCCAAGGATTTCTGTAGTTACTTTAACTTGTAGTTTGCAACTATATGTGTGACTGCAATTGTTGATTTCTAATGTGCTAAAATTACAAAGCTCATTCCAAATATTTTTGACTATAAATCGTCAAGCCTAAAATTAAAAAAAGTAGATGTGGTCATTCGTGGCTTGTATGTGTCTGACGTGCAGTGTGCGGGGATGGGCACTTCATAGCACAGCGCAAGTGCAGTGTTTCTAAGTGTTTCTAGCTCCCTGTTAAGCTTAGCCAAATATTTGCAGTCTTTACAGTTAATGCTAATGCTAGTGCTGTCTCTGTGTGCAGAATTGTCATGTTGCCTGGGATTGTAGCGGTTGATCTGGTACAAATCGTCTGTGTCATAATTGTGTGAAGCCTGAGATTCAGATATGTGTTTGTAGGTAGGCAGGCAGTGCATGAGCCTGACATCCATATCCATATCTATACGTCTGTGTGCGTGTCTGTGCATACTGCAAATCCCAGAGCACCCTCTCCATCAAGCAGCCCTACATCACGGGCCAGAGTCAATCTCTGGCACCGCCACTACTGATGCACTGGACTCCATGTGTGTTGCCTATGTAATATGGAGAATTGATGACTTTGATGCCCCCATATGACATTGGCAATTCAGGGTGGTTGATGGAAATGGGGAACCTGACACGTCAGATGGTTTGTTACACATAACCATCTGAGAAGTCATCCTGGGGAACTGTTTGGAAAAGGGCAGGCACTTTCAAAAAATACTTGGCAGGTGATTGGATGAACCATCAGTCTACCACGTTTGCCGAAGCCAGTCGGGAGAAGAGCGAAAACACATTTTCCATCGATAAAAGCCTTCATTGCCATTCTCAGCCATTCTTCAGTTCTGATATAAGTGATTCAGCAGCATCTGCGCTAACCTCTTCAGTAGCTGCCGTTATTGTTTTCGTGCGAACAGTTGCTTCTTGCTTGTCGTCACACCTAAACCACACCTGTCGCTGCCAGGATAGGATGCTGATTGGTACGAACAACTGTGGTTCAGCCAAGTGCATAACTTGAAGCTTGACAAGATGGATATGTGGATTTTGTGATTTGCATCTTTTTTTGCTTTTTTCCTTTTTATTTTTTGGATATTGCGTCTGCTCTATCCAGGATGGACAACCTTATTGGTTTCCTGAGGGAGAGAAGGTGGGCAAAAGAGTTGGCGACCCACCTCCCCCTTCCATCTGCAGTGCATATGCATCGTGGAATCTTCATGAGGTGGTGTCTGAAGCCATGCCGCAAGGCGGGCTGGTGGAGGAGGCCACAGCGGTACGCGGTAGCGACTCTGGACATGCGCCGAACCCTTCTCAAAGATTTCCCCAGCTGCTCCTGCTTCACACAAACCCCCACTTCCACCCTGTCCTCCTCTTCAGCCCTTTCCCCACCCCCCTCAACCCCTTGCTCTAGTTTTTAGCATTTTTAAAAATTATTTAGCAACAGGCATGGGTGCAAGTCCATTTATACTGCGATGACATCCAGCGCTTTACCTGTGCCCCCATCCATAGGGTTAGTGATTGTGCCAGGAAGGGCATCCGACGTAAAATTTTGCCTAATCAGTATGCGGACTGACAAGACCATAACATATCAGTCGAGGCCCGGGTTAACAATGGCCGCCATTGGAGCTGTGCCCTCACAGGGCACCGATGGAAACGAAAATCCGCTGCGGCGACCCCTGACAAACAGAAAATAAGCCGAAAGAAGAAGAAGAAGTGATTTGCATATGTTGTGATCTCGCAAATCCAGCTGCTTCGCAAGGTAAATGTGCAATTAAATGTGCATTTTAACCCAGAATGCAGCAATAACATAGATTTTCTCCCTCAGAGCAGCTATGTGATGTGGTCTTGTTTTTTTTTTTTATTGAATTTACCACCAGGGCAAATAGTTTTACCATCCTAGGGGAATACCAGCATGTTTTAAGTTCAAAAAAAGGTTTATTGCCTCTTTAAGTTAGTTGAGGGGGTTCATATGGCGGCTTAACGGGAATTGAAATGTAATTAGGCAGTGGTCTGATATGACAGCAGTTTATCAAGAGGTATTCAGGTCAGAAATGTTAACTCTCCGTGTATGAACCAGGTCAAGGGGGTTGCCGCTGCAATGAGTGGCTTCGCGGGTGAGTGTATAAAAGCGTATCTAAAAGCTGTATCTACAATATGACCTAATTGAATTTTTAAAATGCGACTCATTCAGAATCTTACCCGCAGCACCATCGTCATCGTTTATGCGCTGCAGGTGAAATAAGGAACACACTAGCTAGTGTGCAATAAATACAGTGACTGGTGGCACCATGCACATCAGACTTTGACTACTGCCGAACATAAAAAGAATGCATTGCTCACTACAGCAATGGCCTGGAATATATCTTTGCTATAAAGCAAAATATTTTGGTATCAATTTGAAGTAAACCGAAATATTTTTGACAAGGTTATCATCGGCGTAAACGTGAATGGGCATTGTAACGACATTAGGGGTATAGAAAAAAAAGAGGTTTTAGAGAGAGTGGATAGGAAGAACAATCATTTCAGTAGCACAACCACAGCTACTGCTTCTTGTGCAACAGCTATAAATTAACCAGCTTGCTGGGAAAATCACAACGACCTCCTGCTTGTTTCAGGGAGCAAAAAGTTACACCATTTATGAGTCAAACATGGTTTGTGTCATTTTTCTTCGTCACTTTTTCACCTTAAATATTGAATTTGCATTTGTTTTGTAAAAAAAAAAAAGGAGATTTTTTTTTTACCCTGCAGTCCTGGTTGTTCATTTACACGTCAACATATTAAAAGTTAATGGGAGGCAGGCTGTGGACAGAGAAATATGAATTCTCTTTGAAGTTTCTTTCTTGGCCCTCTGCATTAATGATTTTTTTTCTCTGATTTTACCTGCTGAGATGTGACATTTTGCACAACAGCTAAAAAACAAGCTCAAAAAACACAAAATGTACAGGAGGCATAACGAGAAGCTGCAGTATTTTCAAATGCCTGGCAAGTTAATGTGAAAGGAGCTTGTTTCAAAAAAAATAAAGAGCAGGTTTGTAGCAGCATACTGTATATAAGTGTACAATATTATCATTGAGTATATAAGTATATAAGTGTATAATGTATAAGTATATATGTACATTATATAAGTATATATTATATATAAGTATATTATATTATAGAAGTATATATTATATAAGTACATAAGTGTATAATATATATGTATATAAGTGTATAATATATAACATTATCATCTTAGCCAGATTGTTCCTGTGCCGCACTGATGCTGAATTATCTATAGGCATTTTTTTTATGCATAAAATCAATGAGTTTCACACATTTGGTTTTACGTGTTCCGAAACAAGATGCTCACAGTTATAGACTGGGGTTTAAGGCATGAAAATTATCTATATAATAATGACAATTTCATTTCAAATATATACAAAAAAACCCCCAAATACTTTCAATGACAGAGGCAACTAATTTTGGAAGCTTGAGCACACTGTAAAATTTACATACACTTTATACACAAGCCTGTCAGTATTATTCTGAGATAAGAATTCAATAATTCTCAGCCTTTGCCAGAGTTGAATTTCCATAAAGGTTGGCGCTTGTAGAGAACAAACGCCTCAAGGGAATAAAATCTGAATGAATCCCAAGGAGCCCCGTAGTCTTGCTTTCTGGGTCTATGGGCATGGTCTGAATGGTCATTATTTTGCCAGGTGTTACTATACAATTTACTATACACGTACGTCTAATCCAATTGAGATTTACCCAAGGTACCTTGGTAAATACCCTGAAAGAGCATAAGATAACATATTTCTTCACACTTATTACACTGAAATTGATCTGGTGAACCTCAATTATCCTCTCGGCACATTTCCATACCATCATCCCTTCCAAGGCTATCTTATTGTGCCTGTTATAAGTCTCGCTCGAACATGTGATTCAAGCCAGTTAACAACTCAAAATCATGTTAATTGTGCAAAGAAATGCACAGATAAGACAACCGAGGACAAAAGACAGAAGCATCTATCTGTCTCCTCTGCAAACAGGCTGTTATTGCCACAGTTGCTCTCACAGTCCGTCTTATCGCTCTCACTCCCTTGGGGTGATCTGGGAGAAATTTGTCAAGCTATTTTTTTTTCTGGTTCGCAGCCTCTAAGAGCTATAATTTGTCCCGTCATGTGAACAGTGCTTTGATGGGGCGGGATATATACATGTTGAGATTTGCTGATGGGCAGGGCAGGAGCGATCGGAGCTGAAATGTTAAGTCGTCCAGTGCACAAAGCATGGGGCCTTGAGATATTTGGCTGTTAAATTACACCTTACATGCCTCCAAAGAGGTTTATTCTGTATTAAAGCGCTTATCAAAGTAGCTCACAAGTGGTACAGTGCCTTGCAAACATATTCAACCCCCTTGACAGTCATCACTAATTTCTGAATTATAAAAGATAGTCACACATCTGTTACTGAACAATATTATTTTTGTGAACCCATAAGCTCTAACAGCATGTTCCAAAGCCAAAATAAGTTATATTTCACTGACTTTTTATTAAAAAATTAAAAACTAAAATATAGTTCCTGCATAAGTATTCAACCCCTTGCGCTCTGAATTAGTGTGCACCTGTAAGATATTAAAGTAATGGTCTCGTTTATGGGTATAAAAATCCCCCTATGTAAAGTTAATTAGCCGGGCGTGAACTCCATCAGAAAATGAAGACAAAGGAGCAATATACTGAAGTCAGAGACAAAGTCATTAAAAATGCAGAAGGTGGGAAAGGGATACAAAACAATATCCAAGTGTTTGGATGTCCCACTGAACACTGTTCAATCCATTGTCAGAAAGCGGAAGCTGTATCACCCCCCCCCCTTCCCCCAGATGCTTTGTAAGACAGGCCGTCCCTCAAAGCTAAGTGTCCGAGCAAGACGTGGGCTGGTGAGGAAAGCCACAGACAATCCTGCAATCACTTTGAAGGAGCTCCAGAGGTCAGTGGCTGAAACTGGTGTAAATGTGCGTGAGTCAGCCATAACACAGGCTCTCCATAAATCTGGCCTGTATGAGAGGGTGGCAAGAAAGAAGCCATTGCTCAAAACTATGCATATAAAAGCACACTTGGAGTTTGCTACCAAGCGTGAGAGAGACCCAGTTAGGATGTGGGTAAAGGGTTTGTGGTCAGATGAGACGAAAGTTGAGCTTTTTGGCCAAAACTCAAAACATTATGTGTGGCGTAAACCTAATACTGCTCATGCCCTAAAAAAAAATCTCCCTACAGTGAAGCATGGTGGTGGCAGCATAATGCTATGGGGTTGCTTTTCATCTGCAGGCACTGGAAACCTTGTCCAAATTGAAGGAAGAATGGACGGCGCTAAATACAGGGGAATATTGGAAGAAAACCTGCAATAAAACTGAAGCTTGGGAGAAGGTTTACCTTCCAGTAGGACAATGATCCTAAGCACAAGGCCAAAGCAACAATGGCATGGCTCAGCTACAACAAGGTGAATGTTTTGGAGTGGCCAAGTCAAAGTCTGGACCCCAACCCCACTGAAAATCTGTGGCACAGACTGAAAATCGCAATCCAGAGGCACCATCCCACCAAGCTGCAATACCTATACAAATTCTGTTGAGAAGAATGGGTGAAAATTACTCCAGAAGAATGTGCAAAGCTTGTACATACTTACCCCAAGAGAATCATGGCTGTTATTGCAGCAAACGGGTACTCTACAAAGTATTGATATGTGGTGGTTGAATACTTATACAAGCACTATATTTTAGTTTTTAATGTATTTACAAAAAGTCAGTTAAACATAACTTAGTTTGGCTTTGGGGACCTGCTGTTAGAGCTTATGGGTTCACAAAAATATTATTATTGTTCAGGAGCAGATGTTTTAGTATCTTATATAATCCAGAAATTAGTGATGAATGTCCAGCGCTTTATCTGTGCCCCCGTCCATAGGGTTAGTGGTTGTGTTAGGAAGGGCATCCGACGTAAAAATGTTGCCAAATTAGTATGCGGCTTGACAAGACCATACCGGATCGGTCCAGGCTCCATGCCGGATTGGTGAAGGCCCGGGTTAACAACGGCCGCCATTGGTGCTGTGCACTCAGAGTACTGATGGAAACTATAAAATCCACTGTGGCGACCCCTGAGAAACGGGGAATAAGCTGAAAGAAGAAGAAGAAGAAGAAGAGTGATGACTGCCAAGGGTGTAGAATACTTTTGCAAGACACCGCATTTTCAGTCTTCTCAATAAACAATCTTTGAGCTTCAAGTTGCAGACTACTGAGGTCTTGATAAAACAGCCCCTCTTTACTAGTCGTGTTGTAAATACTTAAAGGTCTTCTTCACTTGAAACAAACCAAGAGTACCTCTCCAACGACAAGTACTGTCAAAAAGTGCACAGGGGTTTTAACTGCAAACATGTTGCTCATTTTAAACAATGAGTGTATTTTCCTTGGTTACTTACGACACTGTATAGACACCTCCGCTCAGTCTTGTGCATATTGTGCAGGGAAACAATGCTTCATGTTCACCCCATATTAGCAGCTGATCTCCCCTTAAGGTGCCTCTTCAATTCAGCATTATGCTTATCTTGGTTTATCAACCACCACATAAAGGTAACCACAACCCCCATCTATTTCTTAACATTTGCAACTAGCAAGAAGACAATTTAAATATACCTCAAACATTGCAGGGATAAGATCTCTATTTGCTATGCGGTAGCTACCATATTATTGGCATGATAAATTTGAGCTCCGAGGCTCTCAAAAGCAAAGCGATTAAAAAGAAAATACTGAAGAAATAAGCAGACTTCATCCTGTCTGGATACTTTTTTTTTTTTAATCCAACACTGGTATGCATATGAAAAGGGGAGAAAAAAGGTAGAAAAATTACATATATTTCAAAATTCAAAGTTTCAGGGAAGTGGGGGGGAAAAAAAAGAAAAAGACAATTTGCCCAAAGCTGATTCCTGAAAGGTAAACGAAACTGTTGGCCCTGCAATCTCTTTTATGGATTATGAGCTTTGCCTTATCAGTAGATTATTGCACCTGAAGCAGCAGAATTATAATAATGCTCGGAGTGTGTTTGAGGCATCATAGCTCAAGCCACCCACCAGATACAGTATCTATCTGCTTGGCTTAGTACATCCCCCACACACACCATCACCACCATCACCACCACATGGGCAGGCAAGCTCTTATACAAGTAGACACACACACACACACGCACGCATGCACGCACGCACGCATGCTTGCTTGCTGGTAGTCCATTGAGTCCAATGACGACATCCCTCCTTATTAATGTTGTGTTCTTTGATGACTGTAGAGTCCAATTCTTGATCCACAAGTTTTATTGCACATTGGGCAGGCATGGTTGTGTGTCTCCTTAGTCTTCTCTGTTGTTGTTTTTTTCCCCATTTCTCTCCATTTCCAGCTGTTCTATACCTCCATAGCAGATCTCCCGCCAGTTGAAACGGTTGATGGCAGCTTGCTCCAGTCTCAAGGGGTCGATACAACACTTCTTCAGCGATGTTTTTAGCTGGTCTTTGTATCGCTTCCTCTGACCACCTGCGGCCCAGATGAAGCTGTCCATACATGACTTGACGTAGCAGGCATTCTTGAGGCAACCTGACGACATTCTCCAGGCCAGCGCAGTTGGTGTTCAGTGACCGTGGCTTCTATGCTCTTGCAGTTTGTCCTAGCAAGAATCTCAGCATGAAGAACATGGTCACGCCACGTGATCCCCATGATTAGCTGCAGACTCCTTATGTGGAACTGCTCCAGCAACCTTAGGTGGCGGCTGTATGTGACCCAGGCTTCACAGCTGTATAGGAGAGTTGTGATTCAGACGGCTTTGTACATGGCAATTTTGGTATGTAGGTGGAGGTGTTTGTTTTGGAAGACCTTACGCCAGTGCTCGCCAAAGGCTACAGAGGCTTGTTTGATTCTATTGTAAATTTTGTGATCAACGTTGCACACACACACACACACACACACACACACACACACACACACACACACACACACACACACACACACACACACACACACATACACGACACAGAAAAGCAAGTATGCACACATGCAAGGTGATACGCTTGTTCACCATCATCCTCTACTGGACTATGGTATAGGAAAAAAAACAACAACACTAACACTGGAGAGGCCCTCTAGCCTGCATTACATTGGGTGTCATTTATGTGGCACCAGTCATTTGACACAAATAAAGTTAGAACCCTGACTCTGCTCTTTCCCCCCTACTCCTGCTTAAGATTTCAAAGGGAGCAATCCCATGTCGCTGGACAGGGGGCAGGCTTGCCAACAGAGAGCAGGACCCCGAGCTGGGGTTTGAACAATGGCTGATGCCCGAGAGCTGCTTGCTACTGTGTCCAGGCAGCCCCGAGCAGATCGATCATGTCTCTCACTGTAATGCTGGGGTGCCACTTTTTCAAATACTGGTGAAGGGAGATGGATACCTTCTACTACGCTCACTATTTCCATGATGAATTGATTCCTGGGAGCATTTTTCTCAACATACTTTATTTTGACACTTTTTTTTTAGATTGATATTCAGTGCAACAGAATACCCCTTTCTGGCTTGAGAAATCGGAAAACTGATCCAATCCATACAGTAGCTGTTGCAACACGGATTTGCAGTCGCATCCGCACCCTGGGGTTCCGTATTATGCAAGACTGAATGTATGAGTCCAGACTGTCTGTTTGAAAGAATGGAGACCACAGAAGGATTTTGAGCTTGAAAGCGGCTTTAGACAACTTTTTTGCTTTAACTTATCATTCTGAGGTAAATATTGATTGCGCAGTGTAATGGCTGTAGAATAAGGATACTGTAACCGGTTATTTTCTTGCCCGGTGCGGGATTCGATACGAGGAGTACTGCACCACAAGGCGACATCACTAACCGCTCGGCTAAAGGGTCAAACCCGTTAGCTAGGGGATAACGTGTCTTATTAGTAGTTTACAATACCATCGGCGTTTAGACTGGTTCCCCATAAGCCTCGCTTTCACTGTGCAATTCTGTCTGCCACCTGATATGACCCCCACGAAAGAAAGAAAAAGATCCCACAGGAAAATGAAGGCTCGATTTACGGCACAAAGGAAACGGAAGTGTGGCAAACATTGCGCAACCAAAACAGGAAGAGGCTAGCGTTTTTGTTTTCCCCGGTAGCTATCCCCGTATACATACACTCACTGGCCACTTTATTAGGTACACCTTGCTAGTACCGGGTTGGACCCCCTTTTGCCTTCAGAACTGCCTTAATCCTTCGTGGCATAGATTCAACAAGGTACTGGGAAACATTCCTCAGAGAGTTTGGTCCATATTGACATGATAGCATCACGCAGTTGCTGCAGATTTGTCGGCTGCACATCCATGATGCGAATCTCCCGGTCCACCACATCCCAAAGGTGCTCTATTGGATTGAGATCTGGTGACTGTGGAGGCCATTTGAGTACAGTGAACTCATTGTCATGTTCAAGAAACCAGTCTGAGATGATTCGAGCTTTATGACATGGCGCGTTATCCTGCTGGAAGTAGCCATCAGAAGATGGGAACACTGTGGTCATAAAGGGATGGACATGGTCAGCAACAATACTCAGGTAGGCTGTGGCGTTGACACGATGCTCAATTGGTACTAAGGGGCCCAAAGTGTGCCAAGAAAATATCCCCCACACCATTACACCACCACCACCAGCCTGAACCCTTGATACAAGGCAGGATGGATCCATGCTTTCATGTTGTTGACGCCAAATTCTGACCCTACCATCCGAATGTCGCAGCAGAAATCGAGACTCATCAGACCAGGCAACGTTTTTCCAATCTTCTATTGTCCAATTTTGGTGAGCCTGTGCGAATTGTAGCCTCAGTTTCCTGTTCTTAGCTGACAGGAGTGGCACCCGGTGTGGTCTTCTGCTGTTGTAGCCCATCTGCCTCAAGGTTCGACGTGTTGTGCGTTCAGAGATGCTCTTCTGCATACCTCGGTTGTAATGAGTGGTTATTTGAGTTACTGTTGCCTTTCTATCAGCTCGAACCAGTCTGGCCATTCTCCTCTGACCTCTGGCATCAACAAGGCATTTTCGCCCACAGAACTGCCGCTCACTGGATATTTTCTCTTTTTCGGACCATTCTCTGTAAACCCTAGAGATGGTTGTGCGTGAAAATCCCACTAGATCAGCAGTTTCTGAAATACTCAGACGAGCCCATCTGGCACCAACAACCATGCCGCGTTCAAAGTCACTTAAATCACCTTTCTTCCCCATTCTGATGCTCGGTTTGAACTGCAGCAGATCGTCTTGACCATGTCTACATGCCTAAATGCATTGAGTTGCTGCCATGTGATTGGCTGATTAGAAATTTGCGTTAACAAGCAGTTGGACAGGTGTGCCTAATAAAGTGGCCGGTGAGTGTATCTCTGGCTATCCCCAGTAGCGGAAATGGCGGATGGTGGAACAACCGAAGTGACAGAGGAACCTCTACCCGGCAAAAGAAAAAGAACCCCGTTGACGGGGGAGGCAAAGAAAGTGAAGAGGAGGAGTGATAGAAACAGGTAAAGAAAATAAGAGTGAACCTCGGGTGGGCATTCACTTGATGGAGCGAGCTCCGGTGTTGTGTCGTACTCTGTTTCCACGTCGAGATCTGTTTCCCTCTAGCCAGGTGAAAGCGTTCGTATGGAAACAGGTTGGCTATCGTTTATGCTTATGTTAAGGTTAGCGTTAGGTTAAGCTTAGGGTTAGGTTGAAGTTAGGTTAACGTTAATCAAGCGCCCCGGTGTTGTATCGAACTCTGGCTAGGGGGAAACAGAATTCGACAGGGAAACAGAGTTCGATACAACACCCGCGGACTTGAGAGCAGGGGTGTAGCACAAAATTCTGGGCCCTATACATAAGCAGTGTCTGTGGGCCCCTTTCCTCTTTTGTGTCTCACGCATATATATATTTATTTAGTTCTAGCATACTGTATATTATTTACAATCGCAGTACATTAATCTATTTTAACCTAACCTTAACCAGTGGTTGAAAAATGTATAGTATCACTTCAAACTTTGATGCATCTACTGACGCTGACACCCATAATGTTTATTCCACAGTAAATGCCCACTGACGGGACTTCTTGTTTGCAAAGTCATTGATTAGACCTTTAAAGTCCAATTGTTTTGCTAATCAGCTTTCAATTGATAGTAGTGCCAGGCTGTTCAGCCTCTCCTGGGCACTGTTGATCTGAGATAGTTTTTAACTAGTTTTAACTTGCTGAAAGCCCGTTCACCCCCAGCAACAGTCACAGGCAGTGTGCAGAAAATCCAGAGTGCTATACAAGTTTCTCCAAAAATACTCTGCAGCTGCACCGTATAGATGGCATTCAGGAGCTCAAGAGGGGACAGAGTATGTGAAAACATGGCGCCACATATTGTGCCAAGGTGCAGCATTTTATTTTCAAATTCAGCTGTGAGATCCTTTATGTATGCTCTCGTCAGTGCCTGACATGTTGTCTTTATCTGCTCTTCAGTCATCTCTGTCAGCTTCAGAATAGGTGCAATGCTTCACATATGGTTGCTGCAGTCTGGAACCTTACACTCAGGTCACTGATGATGCTATCCATTGCAACAAAAAAATATGTTGTTTCTGAATGAATTTTCAGCATGCTCTTCAGTTTCATCTTCTGGTGTCATCTCATCAGGCATGCGTTTCCTTTTCCGCTTTCGTTTCTCTTCACTCCGAAATTGAGCAGGGATCTCCATTTTTTTGTGCTACTAGGGAGGCCTCAGCAAGCAGGGAGTCCCATTCATTGCGAATACCCTGTATTTCATCTTGTAGTGACTTGATGTTTGCAGCCTCAACATCCAGAGAAATATCTCCTGCCTGAAGAATCAGGTTTCGGTTCTGAATGCACTGTAGGACCTCTACCCACACAGTGAGAAGGACGACTGCATCAAAGGTCTTGAAATAGTTCTTCAGACTATTTGCCTCAGACCTGGTTTCACTTGTCAGATTGCATAAATATATATGGCGAAGATACATTCCAGTGCCTCTGTGATTGAGGGTAAGTGAGTTGCCACAACTTGTACTGCATCAATGTAGGAACTCCATCGGGTGTCAGAGAGACGATGAAGAGAGCATCCTGTTTTTCCGTTCAAGATCACCTATCGCTCTGGACTAGCACTAAAGAGATTGTAGAGATGATTAACAGAGCCAAAAAGCATTGAGACCTTGGGACATGACTCAGCAGCATGTACACCCACAAGATTCAGGGTATGGAAAGCACAGGCAAGTGGGTTGACTTTTGAAATATGAACTTGCACTGCTTTCAGCTTTCCTGACATGGTGGCCCCATTATCATAACCTTGTCCTGTACAGTCCTCTAATGGTATGCCACTGTCTTGCAATGCTGCTTGAATCATTTCTGAAATTTCGCTGCCTGTCTTTTTGTTAAAGTCTTTAAATTGAATGAACCTCTCAGTTATCTCCCAAACACCACGCTCTTTGTCTTGATGTACATATCTTACCAATAGCCCGTTCTGTTCAGTGTAAGATATGTCTGGTGTTGAGTCACATATCACAGAGTAATGTATTGCATCTTCTTTTTCTGCCAGGATAGTGTTTAGCACTCTTTTGCCACAGAGCTCATGAACTCGTTCTGTGTCTCAGCACTGAGATAATGAGTTAACTGCAACCCAGTTTTCTTTTGCCTTACTTTTTCTAAGTGCTCATATAAAAGGGGATCATAATGTGACAACAACTCAAAAGTGCCAAGAAAATTGCCATCATGGACATCATTTAAATTTGAGGTTTTGTCTCTGAATGCATCCAAAAGCCTCTCTAAAATCATTTTATTCTTCTCTACTTCTGTCTGCAGTTATTTTTGAAGGTGACCAATAACTCCCGTTGCTTCCGTTAATGAGTGCTGAAGGCTTTTCCATTTCAGGTAGCGCTGCCTATGGGGCGTGTATGTCTCATGTTCTGTACATTTTGTGCCATTTGATGTTCGCTAACTTAAGTCCATACTTGCTGTTCAGTTCATTTTTTTTGGATGGTTTTGTCTGCTCATTAGAGAAGAGAAGGCATGGGATGCAGTACAGAGCCTCAGCACTCTCACTATAAATAAGCCAATGTCTCCTAATTTTCTCACGCCCATCGGATGACTTTGCATATTGAAGATAACTTGGGAATGGTTTGCCTTCCATATATTTGGGTGTCATTGGTCATGTCTGTTTCTTCTGCACCATCATTAGCCAGTCTGCGAATGATTATGTCTCTCTCTTTATTAGTAAGCTTCTCTGGCCATAGTCCTGGGTCCTCTGGCAAATGCTCTTCTGCATTGCCCTCGCTTTTCCCCCCTTCCTCTTCTATCCTCTCCTCATCTTCATCACTACCCTCAGAGCAACCTTCATTTCCCTCTTCACTTCTTTCATCCTCCATCACATCTTCTTGCTCACTATCTGCTACAGCCCCCTCTACAAGCATGAAGCATACAGGATTGATATTAGCCTCTTGACCTGCTCATAGCCAAACTAACATACAATAAAACATACTACTTGATGTTAGTGTTGCTAAGCTCCATTCAGTTGAAACTGCTACAAATAATTGCTTGGAATGACTTTTAGTTGTCAGTGCTGCTATATGAACTCACCTTGTCTCACATCCTTAGTAACAGGATCATCAGGAGATAAGGGACCTGCTGCTGCTCCACTCCCTGTGTCTGTTTCTGAAACTGAGGACCATGTGTTTTATGTTAAGCTAGGTAATGTTAATAATAATAATAAATTAATCTTATATAGTGCTTTTCTAACACTCAGTCACTTTACAATAAACAGTGTTAAACAAGACAACAGATGAACATAGCACAAACATACAGGGGTGGATGGGAAGGGGGGCTACGAGAGGCAGAGGCGGCAGCCACACACGACGCCAGCAGTACTCTCCGACTTAAACAGATGCAAAATGGCAAGAAAAACAAAAAACAACAGCACTGTAGACGTTGATTTTCTGTAGGGGTTTACTCCCATAGCCTATTCCTCCCCTGAGGTATCCACTAGGCATTGGCACTATTTAACCCATAGCTGGGGGCTGGTTCGTGGGCATCAGGGAATATCCACACACTTGTGGGCCTGCGTACCGCATGTCTAGGGGCCAGACCTCCTCCGAGTCCCTTGTAGTTCAGCCAGGGTCCAAGGTGTACCCAGTTACCGTGTTTCGCCACGAGGAGGCACTACATAGGGCTTGCTGTGGGAGAGGCTGGTAGAGAGAGGCTTATGTGCTCGGCTCCCCTGTTTGCATTTCTGCTAGCCAGCGGTGAAGGTTGAGAGTGAGATGTGACAGGCACAGAACACTACACCAACACACTAGACGCTTCACAACAACCTGACTTCTTACACAAGAATGTCAGACACACATGTTCACAGATATAATTTCATATTGCAGCTATGATGCTGATAAATGTATGATACTGCGTGTGTTACAGTACTAGCTAGCTAGCTAACTCCTACTGTGTTCAGGTAGTAGGAGTTAAGAGTTAGCTAGCTAGCTACTACCTAGCTGTGGTAGTAGGAGTTAGCGAGCCACCTTTCGTTTAAAAGTTCCTTGCTCACCATTCTTTTGGAAGAAATTACTCAACAGTTGTTTTGCCTTCTCTCCCTTTCCTTTTTCTTTTCTTTTCTGGAACCCAGATTTTGCTTTTTTTGGAAAAGACATGACTCTGTGCTTGTACTAGCAGTCACTCACAACAGGACTAGATGAGCTGCATTGAGAGATGCTCGTGAGGGGCAGACTAAACCATTTTGCACCTTTTGTAAGCGGTGAGAGGGGCCTTAGAGAAGGGTGAGAGGGGCCTTAGAGAGCCTCCACTATTTTCTTTTAGTCCCTCAACCGATGTATTGAGCCGATTTTAACTGAAGTTATGACCCTAATTAGTTAGAAATAAAAATTTGCAAACTCAAACAAACTTTTAATTCCAGGCTTCCCGAGGACCCCCCCCCCCCCTTCTGGATGCTGGTAGGTCCTTCCCCTTTCCCCCCCGCACTATGACACCGCTGCTTGAGAGGGTTCCAAACTGACATTCAGTTGGCATTTTTTTAACTGGATCAGTAAGTAACACGACCTGCCTACTTATCAATACTACCAGATGTTTTACTCTGCCTTCATCATTGCACTGAGATCGGGGTTTCTTGTTCAAACTGGGAATCTTACGGTTGTTTCTTACTTTGGACAAGTAGCCAGGCTGCTAGTAAAAAGAAAGCGATCCATTTGTCTTTGCGACCGCAGCACAAACGATAAAAACATTTGGAAATGGGGGGGGGGGTGTTGAAAAGTTGTCTGCAGCCCTTTTAAGTAACTCAAGACTGAAATGGGCCATAAAAAATAATCTGGGATAGATGAAAAACTTATTTATAAACCAAAATGGAGCAGCTTTTGCACAGGTGTTTTGTTCAGGTGTGATTGGAACGCTTCTTCTGTTGCACAGGAGAAATGTTCCAATCACAAGGTGGCAATAATGTGTAATAGATTAGA
Organism: Lampris incognitus; assembly: GCF_029633865.1. NCBI lineage: Eukaryota > Metazoa > Chordata > Actinopteri > Lampriformes > Lampridae > Lampris > Lampris incognitus. Next base: position 136,622,226 of record NC_079211.1, on the reverse strand, counting down.
CTATTTTCAGTATTTAATATTGATATATTGAGCCAAGAAGTGATTGGGTTTGTTGCAACCATACTTGGATGGTACAGTTTCAGAAGATGGCTAAAAAAACCCCCAACAAAAAAAACTTTTGAATGACACCTGTAACAAGCTGCCCTTACCCTATCTCCTTAATCCTGGAATGAGTCAGCCTTGTCCTACATTAAATCATACATTAAATCATCATCATTTGCATTGGTAAACTCGGGTTACAGCAAGGTATGTACACAAATGGATAGAATTCAGCTCTTCCCCCATTTTTTTATCCTAAAATCAGTCATTGGTATTACTAATTTGAATAATTGTTAATTGTGGAGCAAATTATAATAAGAAGTGACCCCAAACATGCACACATTTCACCGACACAATGCAAAGCCTGTCGAGCAAAAAAAAAAAAAATCAATTTGGTTACTAAAAATGTAGTTATCCCGCCAGATATACCAAGTGTAAACTCTAGCCATTACCTACACATCAACTCAACATTAGTCTTATTTTCTCTCAGAGGTTTAAATTTGAAATATAACAAAAACAAGGGCTATTTTCTGTTAGTCAGGAAAACTCTGGGAACGTTAAATTCCTTCTGTGGCTTCAAGAGTCTAATGGTCAGCTGGACATTGAGAAGCAAAGGGTAAGGTTTTTATTTTCAATTTGTGCTTACAATAACCAATGAATTTGAAGGAACATTATTTTCCAACAAATGCGTCACTCTATAGAAAGGGAATGTATGTTGTCTACTTCTGCCTGCTACCCTTAGGAAAACTACTGTCTATCATCTTTGTCCTTGATGTTGAGAAGCATCCCTAAAATATTTTCATTTTCAGTATTCACTCCACTTATTACTGAAACCTCAAACCACCAACCTGCCCCTTTCTAAAATTTTATTGTTTTTGCATGTTTTATTTTTTGTGAAGGAGGAGTAAAACCTCTGATCATGCATTCAGTTTGTATGGCCTAATATCTGGATGTCTTGAGATTGCTTGAGTTCCCTATTTATAAATATTCTGCTTACCAGTTGGCTGTCCACCATCTTCTCCCTACCATTGTTTATATGCTGATTGAACAAGTGCCAAAGTACCATTGAAACAGAGAGCTGGATCTCACTACTTAAGCAAATAAACAAGTATAAATAGCTATTGAACCCTCTCATTGTGGCCATTTCCAGCAACTCCTACAACAAATAGGGTTTTGGCTTTCCAACAGCTCTCCCGTAGGTTGGCTCTGCTGTCAGTGGTGCAGAACAATCCCTACCTCCTGCTGCTGCTTTGGCCATTGTGGAGAATCTAAGGACATCCCTTTAGCTGACCATTTTGCTACCCTTTTGGATGGGCCCAAATGTGTTACAGCCAGCCCAGCCAGCCCTGCAGGCTGTCACCTACTAGCTGTGAACCTGGAACTTGATCTAATTTTCTTTAAATCCTGCCAGCTGCAGCTTAGGCTACTTTTAGACCACCTGGTACAAGTGACCCAGTTCTGATGTTTTGCTCACGTGGCGCAGATCTGATATATTTTATGACTGTATAACCAAGAAAAAAACACATGGAATTGGATATTTACAGATCTGTTGTGGAAATAAATTGGATAAGACTCTTATATCTACCGATGCAATTCTCATGTCACCATTAGGTTGATGCAAATTCCAGTCAATCAAATGTCCCTCTCACACTCTTATTGCAAATCGAAGGACTTTGTGTACATGTGTGGTTGTTTACCTCTCGCATCAGTGAACTCTCGTGTAGGGCTACACACGATGGTTGTTTCAAGTAAAAACCAAAGAGTTATACTTGAAATCAGGAATCAGGAAACATGAACATTTATTTTTGTCATTTCATTTCATGCACCTGCGCACATGAAATGAAATATCATCTACCCCAGCCCACAGCAGTGCAAGACAAAAACACATCCAAACTACAAGAACACATATATCCAAACTGCAAAAAAACCTTCAAAAACATATATCCAATATATATATAAAATCAAATCAATTGTATTTGTATAGCCCAATATCACAAATTACAAATTTGCCTCAGTGGGCTTAACAGCAACACAACATCCTGTCCTTAGACCCTCTCATCGGATAAGGAACAACTCTCTAAAAAAAAAAGAAAAAGAAAAAAAAACCTTTAACGGGGAGAAAAATTGGAAGAAACCTCAGGGAGAGCAACAGAGGACGGATCTCTCTCCCAAGACGGACAGCGTGCAATGGATGTTGTGGTCACGGAATTTACATAATACAACATTGAAAGAGGATAACAGAATTATAATGGACATAACATTTATGAAGAATATGATGCACAGGATGCCAAGCAGTGTCCAGATGCCATCGGAGTAGCCCAGGACCCAAGCCACGTGACCAGCATCATCATGTAAAAAAAAAAAAAAAAATTATGCGAGGAGAGGAAGGGCAGACAGCATCCAAATGGCAACCACCATCACCACGGAGACCTGGGAGGAGAACCGACTGCACGTGCACACAAGGGAGACTCACATAACACCATCCGAACACAGAAAAAGGAAAGGAGAAGACATCATTCAGAGAGAGAGAAAAGGCATGTTAGAGAAGAGAACAGTTTGCAATAGTCATTAGTCATAGTCAATTAAGTCATCAACTAGTCATAATCTATATATCCATCTATATACATCCGGAAAATATTCACACCCCTTCACTTTCCCCACATTTTGTTATGTTACAGCCTTATTCCAAAATGGATTAAATTCCTTTTTTTTCCCTCATCAATCTACACACAATACCCCATAATGACAAAGTGAAAAAGGTTTTGTAGAAATTTTTGCAAATTTATTAAAAAAAAACTGAAATATTGCACATACATAAGTATTCACACCCTTTGCTATGACACTCAAAATTGAGCTCAGGTTCATCCTGTTTCAACTGATCGTCCTTGATGTTTCTACATCTTGATTGGAGTCCACCTGTAGTAAATTCAATTGATTGGACATGATTTGGAAAGGCACACACCTGTCTATATAAGGTCCCACTGTTGACAGTGCATGTCAGAGCAGAAACCAAGCCATGAAGTCAAAGGAATTGTCTGTGGACCTCCGAGACAGGATTGTATCGAGGCACAGATCTGGGGAAGGGTACAAAAAAATGTCTACAGCTTTGAAGGTCCCGAAGAGCACAGTGGTCTCCATCATTCGTAAATGGAAGAAGTTTGGATCCACCAGGACTCTTCCTAGAGCTGGCCACCCAGCCAAACTGAGCAATCGGGGGAGAAGGGCCTTGGTCAGGGAGGTGACCAAGAACCCGATGGTCACTCTGACAGAGCTCCAGCGTTCCTCTGTGGAGATGGGAGAACCTTCCAGAAGGATAACCATCTCTGCAGCACTCCACCAATCAGGCCTTTATGGTAGAGTGGCCAGACAGAAGCCTCTGCTCAGTAAAAGGCACATGACAGCCCGCTTGGAGTTTGCCAGAAAGCACCTAAAGGACTCTCAGACCATGAGAAACAAGATTCTCTGGTCTGATGAAATCAAGATTGAACTTTTTGGCCTGAATGCCAAATGTCACATCTGGAGGAAACCAGGCACCTCTCATCACCTTGCTAATACCATCCCTACAGTGAAGCATGGTGGTGGCAGCATCATGTTGTGGGGATGTTTTTCAGTGGCAGGAACTAGGAGACTAGTCAGGATCGAGGGAAAGATGAATGGAACAACGTACAGAGAGATCCTTGATGAAAACCTGCTCCAGAGTGCTCAGGACCTCAGACTGGGGCGAAGGCTTACCTTTCAACACGACAGCGATCCTAAGCACACAGCCAAGACAATGAAGGAGTGGCTTTGGGACAAGTCTGTGAATGTCCTTGAGTGGCCCAGCCAGAGCCCAGACTTGAACCCCATTGAACATCTCTGGAAAGACCTGAAAATAGCTGTGCAGCGACGCTCCCCATCTAACCTTACAGAGCTCGAGAGGATCTGCAGAGAAGAATGGGAGAAATACCCCAAATATAGGTGTGCCAAGCTTGTAGCTTCATACTCAAGAAGACTTGAGGCTGTAATCGCTGCCAAGGGTGCCTCAACCAAGTACTGAGTAGGGTGTGAATACTTATGTACATGCAATATTTCAGTTTTTTATTTTTAATAAATTTGCAAACATTTCCACAAAACCTTTTTCACTTTGTCATTATGGGGTATTGTGTGTAGATTGATGAGGAAAAAAAAGGAATTTAATCAATTTTGGAATAAGGCTGTAACATAACAAAATGTGGGGAAAGTGAAGGAGTGCGAATACTTTCCGGATGCACTGTATATATATATATATATGTGTGTGTGTGTGTGTGTGTGTGTGTGTATATTCACTGTCCAAGAGAGCGAACGCCATGATGACTGTCGGACTGTCGATTTGCATGGGCTAGCAGTTAGCTAAGTCTGCCTTGCTTCTGTGTCCTGTCAGACCGCCCTCGGTGTTTCCTTCTTGGGTGCAGCTGCAGGCAGGGCCGTGGTCCCCGGGCCCACAGGACACAGCAGACCAAGCTCCCCCAGCCGATCCAACACCAGTTCTCCCAGCCAGACACCTTTGACATACCTCCCCACATGCCACATGACAACACCAAAAACACAATTAATGCTAGGCGAGGCCGCTGCTGGCCCACCCTTGGTGTTATTGGAACTGCCGGTCTGCATAGGCTAGCAGTTAGCTTAGCCTGCCTTGCTTCCGCATCCAGTCAGACCGCCCTTGGTGTTTCCTCCTTGGACTCAGCTCCAGGCAGGGCCGTGGTCCCCGGGCCCACAGGACACAGCAGACCAAGCTCTCCCAGCCGATCCAGTGCCAGCTCTCCCAGCCATCAAATGAAAACACAAACCCAGACACAGACATGGACAAATACACTGCATGGACGGCATTGGGTGAGGCCACCGCAAACATTAGTTCACGCTGCCATCTTCCCACACCGGTACTGGGTGAGGCTGCTGCAAACGTGAATTCGTGCAGCCATCTTCCCACACCCAAAGCGGAAGCATAAACCAGGAGCATAGCCATAATTATCAACCAGGAGCCAGATATGGGTCACTTTTAAAAGTAGATTTAAACAGGCGGTAAAAAATATTGGACACATGAAAAAAATTGGAAATGAGCATCAAGACCTGCGTTGTAAGCACAGCCCTAGTTCAGCCCACTTCTATGTGACTGTACCCATTTTGAATCACAAAAGGCAGGCTGATTAAACAACATTAAACAACATAAATCTTTCGTTAGCGGACTGGAATCCAGTCCTGGCTGTTATAATTGGTTTGGTTATGTAACGTAATATACTAACAAATCTTTTATCTTGTAAAAAAAACCCCCCACTTTTTATTATTTATTTGTTTATTTTTTGTTTACTCGAAATTGGCCAAGTAGGAGTAAGGCTATTTCAGTAATTGAGACCTATTTCCATCAACCCAGGCTCTTTGGGCTTAGTGGGAAAGGCTCGGTAATGCTAAAAGCTTTTAAATTGTATCCTGTCACACTTGGGCACTCTGTTTTCAAAATCAACAGTATGACTCCTTCTGTGCATCCTCATTTACAAATCTGTTTAACCCTGCAATTTTATTTAGACTGGATAGATTTCAACAGTCGCATACCATGAAGTTTCAGTCAGGGCCTTCAGTAGCGAACTGCACCCCAACCCACCTACCATACACACATACACACACACACACATTTCTCATACGGGTGCCAATACAGCCAACACAGCCACATACAAAATACACTATCCCACACTATATGCACTATTGCATCAACACCAACAGGACAGCTGATCTTCAACAACCACAACATACACCACTGTGCACTATAGCAGCTATTGCAGCATCACCATCAGATCTTCCTTTATGTCACTCTGCAGACAGATTGCACACACACACACCAAATGGCACAAAAACAAAAACAACTAGAAGAGTGCACTCAGTAGAGTGCAGATCTACCCCAGACGTAGCTCCCCTTCTCTGGTGCTCAGACTTGGTGACAAACCACCCCTTTTTTCACCTACCGGGAGAAGGAGCCCTTATGTGTTTAAACGTCATGGTTTCCATGATATAAAATGAATGTAGGCGAATGACTTTGATCTGTTCTTTTTTGGGGGGGGGGATTTTTCCCCCTTTTTTCTCCCCAATTGTATCCAGCCAATTACCCCACTTTTCCGAGCAATCCTGTTCGCTGCTCCACCCCCTCTGCAGATCCGGGGGGGGCGGGCTGCAGACTACCACATGCCTCCTCCGATACATGTGGAGTCACCAGCTGCATCTTTTCACCTGACAGTAGGGAGTTTCGCCAGATGGACTTAGCGTATGGAATGATCACGCTATTCCCCACAGTCCCCCCCCCCAGAGACCAGAGAAGGCGCTGATGCAGCGGCCAGGACACATGCCCACATCCGGCTTCCCACCCGCAGACACGGCCAATTGTGTCTGTAGGGACGCCCGAACAAGCCAGAGGTAGAATTTCATCCATTCTAAAGCAATAAAACAAAAGTAAGAAAACATAGCTCAGCCATGGGAAATGTCTTATTGTAGCTACTGAGGTGATTTCCAGTTGTGACTGTGATTAATCTTACTCTTAAAATTTTATTTTTTATAGCAGATTTTTATGCTCCAATGATGGTCTGACACACTGAAGGCTTAAATAAAGTGACCAGTGCATAAATCTATGTGTGCAGAAATCTTTTCTGTCAGTTCATATTTCCTGTTCATTCGACTTGGGCGCTGCACAAAACTCTTATAATGGCAGGAAAAACACTGGTTTTTATGTCTGTATGTGAGTGTATTTACCTTCTTCTGGTTGGTGGGAAAAAGGGTATGTTGCCAAATCCAAACACCGGAGAAGGTGAAATACATACACCTGGTGGAGATTTGCACTCTACTGAGAACACTCCTCTTTTTTGTGAAACTTTTTAACTGTCCATCTATATGCCTACGCATATTCACAGGCTTTGAGAACCTTAGTTAAAAAAGAAAAAAAATCTATACTTATTTTATGGTCTGATGACCCAAAAAGTGGTTTACCAATAACTTTTTTTTAGTTATTTTTTTTACCTTCTGTCAATGATATGACAAACAAAATGCTTTCACTTGAGGGCTTGCGGATGATGTTGCTGTTTGTCTCTTCACACAGTTTTAATTGTGGAGTCTTTTAACTTAGTTCGTCATGTCTCAGGTCTTGTTCACAAATATGGCCACATTTGAAATGGTTTGTGTATTATGGATGTGATTAATATCTTTTTTCTGTAATAATAAATGTATTTATATATCTTTGAAGATTTAATGCTGAAATCATAATGGGCAACATAGTCGTATACCCTTGATGACCGAGCTACTTTTTCAGTGTCTATCAACCTTTATACTATAAAATATGACTAAACTGGCGGCATGGTGGCGCAGTGGTTAGCGAGGTCGCCTCACAGCAAGAAGGTCCTGGGTTCAAGCCCCGGGGTAGTCCAACCTTGGTGGGTCATCCTGGGTTGTCCTCTGTGTGGAGTTTGCATGTTCTCCCCGTGTCTGTGTGGGTTTCCTCCGGCAGCTCTGGTTTCCTCCCACAGTCCAAAGACATGTAGGTCAGGTGAATCAGCCGTACTAAATTGTCCCTAGGTGTGAATAGGTGTGTGTGTATGTGTGTTGGCCCTGTGATGGCCTGGCAGCCTGTCCAGGGTGTCTCCCCGCCTGCCACCCAATGACTGCTGGGATAGGCTCCAGGAGCCCCGCAACCCTGAGAGCAGGGTAAGCGGTTCAGATAATGGATGGATGGAAGGATGGAATATGACTAAATTTAAACGTGCAAACGATTGAACATTTTTTTTTTTTTGGATTTTCCCCTTTTTCTCCCTATTCGTACCCGGCCAATTACCCCACTCTTCTGAGCCATCCCCATCGCTGCTCCACCCCCTCTGCTGGTCCGGGGAGGGCTGCAGACTACCACATGTCTCCTCCGATACACGTGGAGTCACCAGCCGCTTCTTTTCACCTGACAGTGCGTTGTTTCACCAGGGGGATGTAGTGTGTGGGAGGATCATGCTGTTCCCCCCAGTTCCCCCTCCCCCACTGAATAAGGGCCCCGACTGACCAGAAGAGGGGCTAGTGCAGCGCCCAGGACACATACCCACATGCAGCTTCCCACCCGCAGACATGGCCAATGATGTATATAGGGACGCCCGACCAAGCTGGAAGTAACACGGGAATTCGAACCGGCGATGCCCCTTTTGGTAGGCAGTGGAATAGACTGCCATGCCACCCGGGCAACGATTGAAATTTTGTAATGAGACATACTCCTTAATTTTGAAAGCCATTGCCCCAATCAAAGCTAGGGGTATTTTCCTTTGCTACTGTATGACTTGGAGTGAAAATGCTAATACAAGAACACAGAACGGCTGTCAGGATATGGAACAAGTTTTCTCGGCCTTTCCCAGATCTGACTGCAGAGACTTAATTTGCATATTAGATTACACTTGCATATTACCCCCAATATTGTTTTCAGCCCAGCCTGCCCTCTACAAATGTCTCAATCTCTGTCTATGTTGTCCTTAATTTCCAAAGAACTCGACTCCTGGAAGGCTTACAGCTCAATAACGTATGAGAAATATCAATCCGGGCTCCCGCCAACATCACTCTATCGAGGCTTCTTGTCTGAGTGTTGGCCTACATGTGATGAATGCTGATGCAGGGCTCTGCACTCTTAGTCATACTCTTTATGAAACGCATTTGACGCCATTGAACACCGTTGTCCCAGATAGGCTTACTTAACGGGTTGGCATTTACACAACAGCTCTTGAGTAGTTTACTTGCTATCTGTCTACAAGTCAATGACAATCTTATTCAATCTCATTCTTAAAAATGTGGCTGTATGTAGATCTTAATCACCTATTTCCCGAGTTCGTGGGTGGCTAAATGAAGTGTAAAACCATGAGCTAAAGCCCTTGGGGAATGGGATATTGATCTAAAAAAAATGGTGGGTTCTCCTGACCGTTGACCCTAAAAACTGCAGGTGCAGATAGCACTGCTGTGCTGCTTTGATCCAACTTAAAGCAGACCACAGCAGTCTGCCCATAAATCAAAAGCAGGATGGGCTTGGACTGCAAAGAGACTTTCTGCCTTCAGCCATGGAAACTAGCATTAGGTCACTGTTAGCTTGCTCCTCCTAATGATACTGCACATTATAAAGCTTTATTTGGGGTGTGAAATTAAGTGTAACAGGATTTTTTTAATAATAATCATAATAATGCTGATAATAATAATAATAATAATAATCATTACATTTATGTAGCACTTTTACTGCAATGTATACTTATAATTATAATTGCAGTTATAATTAGAATTGTCATTATGATTATAATTGCAAATACTGCAATTTATTTATTTAGTTATTAGGTCTAAGGACAGGATGCTGTGTTGCTGTAAATCCCCTTAAGGCAAATTTGTAATTTGTGATATTGGGCTATACAAATAAAATTGACCTGACTTATTCAACACAAACACAAATAACAAATACAATTGGAAAAAAAATAAGAAGTAAAATAAAAAAGACTTAGTCTAACCCCCATGTTTTGCAAAATATTTAACATATTTGGACATGTGTGGAGGAGAGATGCTGGGTATGTTGGGAGAAGGATGTTGAATAAGGAGCTGCCATGGGAGAGGAAAAGAAGAAGGCCAAAGAAGAGTTTTATTGATGTGGTGAGGGGGGACATGCAGGTGACTGATGTGACAGAGGAAGATGCAGAGGACAGGAAGAGATGGAAATGGATGATCCGCTGTGGTGACCCCTAAAGGGAGCAGCCAAAAGTAGTAGTAGAAGTAGTAGTAGTAGTTTAACTTGCTAACAGCTATGGTGGTACTTGTAATTGCACCGGTAATAACCACTCTACCCTGCATAGAGCTGTTTAGAATAAATCAGAGCTGCTAATGCTGTTTTGTCAGCACCTTCCTGGTGACTGAAGAAAAACAGGTGAAACTGAGTTTTCATTACTGATGTTTTAATAGCTGTTTGTAAAAAGGCATGGTACGAGTTTGGTCTGCCACATTGTCTTAGAGACAGAACACCATTGCTTCATCTGAAAACACCTCTTATTCTACCACATCTCTCCACAACAGTAAAGATTGAAAACATTATGTACAACATCATTTTTTACGGAGAAAGTCGTCCTACCTGACAGTAACCACTAAAATGAGTAACAATACAAATGTCCATGATTTGGATATGCGTGTATAAGATTTGAATATCTTTGGTATCTGTTATTAGATGTAAAAACATTACATCAAGTATTCGAATCTGCTATTAAATATACTTGGTATCAAAAGTAGTTTTCTGGTATTAAATGTACTTCAGTATCAAAGGAGCAAATAAAATGTAATGCTGTAAATCCAGAAGAGAAAAACAACAACACATTATTATGATCATTATAAGTGGATGTTGTTGCCACGGACATCAGGTCAGACATGGTCCTGGTGTCCGTGGCAACCAAGCAAGTGGTTTTGCTAACTGTCCACTGGGAAGATCGGACGGAGCAGGCACAAGAAAGGAAGAGAGCGGGGGCGTCCGGGTAGTGTGGCAGTCTATTCCGTTGCCTACCGACACGGGGCTGCCGGTTTGAATCCCTGTGTTGCCTCCGGCTTGGTCGGGCATCCCTACAGACACAGTTGGCCGTATCTGCATGGTAGGAAGCTGGATGTGGGTATGCATCCTGGTCGCTGCATTAGCACCTCCTCTGGTCGGTCGGGGTGCCTGTTCGGGACTGGCGGGGAATGGCGTGATCCTCCCACGCACTATGTCCCCCTGGTGAAACTCCTCACTGTCAGGTGAAAAGAAGCGGCTGGTGACTCCACATGTATCAGAGGAGGCAGATAGACAGAGGGGGTGGAGCAGCGACCAGGATGGCTTAGGAGAGTGGGCTAATTGGCTGGAAGAAAGGAAGAGAGCCAGGTATGCAGATTTGGTAGCAGGGTGTTGAAGGAATGGGTGGAAGGCCCACTGTGAGCTGGTTGAAGTGGGCTGCAGGCTCTTTGCAGGCCAGTCTCTACACCGGGTCCTGGGATTCTTGGGGATTTGTGGGCTGCAAAGAAGAAGAGCCATTAGGAACATCTTGGAAGCTACTGAAAATGCTTCCCGCTGGCTCCGGGTGAAGAGGGGTGACACATGGCGTAATGCGCTACCTGGACACAAATCGGGGCTTGATCACCCCCCGGCTGGGTCGCTCGAGCGAGGGTGTCTGATGTTAAGATGCGAAACACCTGATGGCCCCGGGTTCATTACTGACGATGTGTCCAGGTTGCACCACATGGGGTGTCAAATAACTTCTGAGCTTTATGAATTTAATTATGTTATGGGATAAACCTTTCATAGTGAAACCTTGTATGTTTTCATATGTGTAGCACATCATGGATCTGCAACATCACTAACTCTCTAACACACGCACACTTAGCCAGTTTTGGTAAATAAAACATTGCATAGTGCCTTATTCTTTCAGTATATACCACTTAAAAAGCAGTTTCTTTACAATGTTATGCATTATAAGTGTTAGCATTGCACACACATACGCGCTATCATCATGATAGTTTTATTGTCGCTGTCTGTCTCAGAACTTGGCAGCACTAATTTCTTTTTCTATCGCAGGTATTCAGGTGTTTTATCAAGAAACAAAAAGCTTTAAAAATGCAACTCAACCTAGCTTGTGTGAAAGGACTAGCATGAACCTGTTAAGGTATGTAACATGTGCATTAGCTGATAAAACAGGATTATCCCTTAATTTGCCCAAACAACGGCTTGCTTAGACTGCTGTCTTTTTGCTAGACAAGTCCTTCGATTGGCTTAAAAACGTAATGTCTTTCTCCCTAACACTACTAATGTTCTAAATACACACACACACACACACACACACACACAAGAAACAAAGGTGTCAAGCAAAATTGTGTCAGCATAAAAGTAGACACATACGTTACAGATATTTGGAAAAAAAAACAAGTATAAAAACAAACTATTTTGCTATATTACTGTACAGCACCATAAATGGAGAGGTTAATAACTTGGACAAGGACCCGCTTGTGAAGCTGCTGCAGGTTGTTGATGCTACAGTGCTTTTTGTCCAGACAGGCTTTCTGGTGCAGCCACACAATCTAGAGCTTAATGGTCTAAAGCCAACAAAGATGTCACAACAGTGGAATCCCCTACCTGCTTCGATTCAACACCAGTAGCTCAGCAGGCTCCATTGTGGGGTTATTCTAGTTCCTTGGAACCCCCTTATCTCAGAGTTTCAAGTGGGAGGAAAACCTATACTTCTTAATCAGAGTAGCCCAGCAAAGGATATACCTCCTGGGACCAACTGAAGAAAATCAACCTGCCACCGATAATGACAGGTGTATTCTTCATCCAAAGCTCCACTTTAACTGTCCCTTTTCAGGTCTGCCCCCTCATCACAGGGCAGGGCATACGATGAAAATGTGCTGCCACATCTGGTCAGTGGGAAGGACCAATGGATGTAAGCTTCCTCCTTTCACATTCTCAGCAGCCATATTGTTTTAATAATGTGTTTTTATGTCTTTTGTTTTCTAAATTGAACAGAATTGCCAAATATCAATAGAAAATCCTAAATATTGCGCAAAAAAACCCCAAAAAACATCCACTTCAAGTGGACGGTTGCGTTTTCAATCGAGAAAATTCAATGACGGTGATGGAAATTAAGTTTTCATAATTTGTCTCATTAATTATCGGTCAGGCTGCAGCTGTTATTCTTGAAACCTCTCCATTTCTCTCCCTCAGGATTCAGCACTTGTAGCTGTCATGCTAGCTGTTGTTGCTAAGCGAGCATTGCCCTTTGCACAGGGAGGCACGTTACACTGCAGGATTTTCCACGGTTCAAAATAATGCTTAGGCGGTAGCTACGTGACAGCAGCTGCAGTCAGTCCGGCTGTACTGCCACCGTCAACTCGCTGTGTTGTCTCCGTACAGTCATATTGGAATGTAAATTCAGGTCTTCAAGAGATCGCTAAAATGTATTGAGGCGTATTAAAAAAAATGACATGTGTGATAAACATTAAAATTGGGATCATTTTAAATATATGTTTATACATCTTATATTTTAATTATATTTAAGCATATTTTATATTTAAAGTGCCACTGAAATATCAAAGTGCCATAATTAAAAAGCTACAAAGTGCCTTTAAAACAGAAAATAAATATTTGTGCTTGTGACCATGTTAAATTTACTTTTCTAATCACAGCAGATGTCGCATCCAGTGGCTGAGTATTTGACCCTCCTAATTGTGTTTGCCCTGTAAAACATTTTAACAAGCCACCTGTGTGAGGGTAAAAATAAATTGCATGAATCTCCCGTCCATTTTTTTTTACCTTACCTATCTCCATACAAATGAATTAGACAAATGTGAATAAAGAATAAAGGTAGAATGAGTAAGATTTTCGTAAAAAAATTAAATTAAAAAAAAAATCAATGTATAGACTCATACCAAAACAGTCCCTCTCAGTCATCACTTATGACCCACTAGACGTGTTAGTTGGTGTCTGTGTCTGCAGAGACTCTATCATCTGCCTGTGTTTTCTGATTTTGCTGTGTACGGGACATTTCTGGGCGTTAACCTTTGGGCAGGGGGACTCTATAAAAACGTAGCAACCAGGTGCCAGATCTGTACAGGCATGGGTGCAAGTCCATGATTACTGGGATGGCATCCAGCACGTTACCTGTGCCCCCATCCATAGGGTTAGTGGTTGTGTCAGGAAGGGCATCCGATGTAACATTTTGCTGAGTCAGTATGCGGATTGACAAGACCACACCGGATCGGTCGAGGCTCCATACCAGATCTCGAGGCCCGGATTAAGAATGGCTGCCATTGGTGCTGTGCCCTCACAGGGTACCGATGGAAATTATAAAAGCCGCTTTGGCGACCCCTGAGAAACAGGGAATAAACCGAAAGAAGAAGAAGACCAGGTGCTGGATCGAGATCTTACGCACACATCCAAAAGGAAGCTACGACAATGATGGACACAGCACCGGAAAGACGCAAATATCGCGAGGCGAAACACCAAAATGGACAAAGGTCATTCCAAAATGAGAGTGAATCTGGGGTTGGCTCTCACCTGCTAACGAGCACTGAAGGAGGGTATGGGGATGAAGCGCGACGCAGAGTTGACCTGTTCACTGGGATGTGTCCTGGCAACTGTGGCCATGGGCGTGTCCTTCTGGTGACGTTTAAAGCACTTGGAAACACTTGTAGACACAAAGTTGTGTACAGCCACTTTAACTTCGCTGTTTGCTGTTTGTTAATGAAAACAATTTGGGGAAAATCACAGACACATACATCTTGAGGGGTCACAGGCCTTCCGGTCAGTTTTCTGCACTTCATTGATGTGATGTGTGCTCAGTGCTTTTTGTTATAAGCAGTACTGGAATAGGGGGAGAACTGACTCTAATTTTTTCCTGGAGCAGCTGCATTGGTTGTTAAGCAGATTCAAGGAGAGGCATGCACACAAGCTCCGCTCGTGGATCCAACAGCAGGCAGAAAATGTGACAGATGCCAGGTCTGTCCCAACAGAAATGACTCTGAGCGCCAAATGTGTTAAACGCAGGAAGCACATCTGCAAGGAGCACCCCCACACTCTGCATGTAGCATGTGAAATAGTGAAGATAAAGCCCAGACCATATTTGAAATGACTGCTCTCTTAACAAGCTCATTTTTGGTGACTAATTTCTTGCTGTTGTTTAGTCATTGAGGTAATACCATGTTAGTTACTGATGTCGTAAATTTTTTTACATTTTACCGTAAATTCTCTATTTTTGTTATACCCGAGGTCAAATTTACCACAAGCAAAATAAATATTGGTATAATGTGATTCATAATATAAACTTTTTCTCTCCAAGTGTCAGACAAAATAATGAGCACTTAAAGCAATATCGAGCCTATCTCAGTCATATTTCCCCATTTTAGGTAAAAGTGTGACTTTATGGTGGTGTGCGTTATTTCATACTTATACTACGAATTCTTTTTTTTGTTGTTGCATTTTTTACTCATTTTTCTCCCCAGTTGTATTCGGCCAATTACCCCACTCTTCTGAGCTGTCCCGGTCTCTACTGCACCCCCTCTGCCGATCCGGGGAGGGCTGCAGACTACCACATGCCTCCTCCGATACATGTGGAGTCGCCAGCCAATTCTTTTCACTTGACAGTGAGGAGTTTCGCCAGGGGGACGTAGCGCGTGGGAGATCATGCTATTCCCCCCCAGTCCCGAACAGGCACCCCCACCATCCAGAGGAGGTGCTAGTGCAGCGACCAGGACACATACCCATATCCGACTTCCCACCCGCAGACACGGTGTGTCTGTAGGGATGCCCGACCAAGCCGGAGGTAACACAGGCATTCGAACCAGCGATCCCCATGTTGGTAGGCAACAGAATAGACAGATACGCCACCTGGACGCCCCAGTACTAATTCTTGATGTAAAAGTCAACAGCAGTACGGATTTTTCTTTTTTTTTCTTTTTTGACAGGAGTATAAGGATGGCCCTAGAAAGGCCTCTGGTATTTGAGACTGAAACGTGGCTAATAGATTCACTTTCATCTGGATGAATGGCAAAACAGCTTCAAACTGAAAATTCATGTCCAGTGAGCAGATTTAAACCTCTCCTGGAGGGATTCACTTTCATCCTCATGATTAAGCCGCTGAGGTCAGTCAACTTACCAAAATACTTAACTTAAACATAATGGCTAAATCAGGTTTATTTTGTATTTGTGTCGTGCAGGCTCAAAGGTTAGAGGAAGTAATTGGGGCTAAGCAAATTAAAGAGAAGGTGTGGAGGAGGCCTTTCAAAAGTCGTATCAATCTCCTCGTGGGCAAGGGCAGGTATAAAACACAGAGCAGTTACACGGGGCAGTTTACAAGCAGAGTCCTAAAACTACGGTATGTTCCAAACATTGACCAAAGAAGAAGAAGAAGAAGAAAAAAAAAAAAAGCCAAAACAAAACAAGTAAAGCCCTGGGCAACTAGTCATGCATAAACAAGTCTGCAATAAATTATGCACTACTCATGAATGATTAAACCAAAATCTGAATTGAAGGTGAGGGTAAAACAAATATTCTAAAAATAATTATAGAGAAAAGAGATGAAATATTCACAGTTTGGCCTGGCCAGCAAGGTTATAGCGAACCGGAATTAAACCTCTGTGGGTCCATAAAGATGGTTTGGTGCCTCACCCAGTCGACTGTGTTGCGCGTATCAGATAAGTTATATCCATGCCCCCTCACCCCCCCCCCCACACACATACACGGGAGCACGTATTCTCATTTGTTCGCAAAAAAAATAAAAAAAAATATAAAAAGAACGGCAAATGAAAACAAATTGCCATGGGTTCTGGGGCTGAATTCCATTAGAAACGTATGAAATTAACCCTTAATTGAGAAGATAATTTAATAATCTAGTGCCTCAGTGAAACGAAATAACTCCATATGAAATTAGTCAAGACACTTGGCTTAGACTGGTTTTTTTTTTTTTAAAAAGGAAAAAAAATATTTCAAAGTATTGGCTTAACCTGCTGGGCAAAAAATTTTTCCATTTCAAAGTAATTATTGTTTATTTATTGTTGTTTTTTCTTTTTTCTCCATTGTGTCAGTCATGCATCAAAGAACTCAGGAATAGACTTAAAAATCAAAAGCTTCATTAGTGATTCTTTGAAGTTTAGATCTTACATCTTACACCATTTGTTTTTAATTCAAAATGCCCATGTGCCTCAAAAAAAGGATGAGAGCTTTCACATGGCCTTGCATTTTAACTGCTGTCCTGATCCCCATTTCCTTCAAGTTCAACAAAATAGTCTTTTGTCATCTTTAATAATAATAATAATAATAATAATATTACCATTACTACTGGCGGCATGGTGGCCCGGTGGTTGGCACTGTTGCCTCACAGCAGGAAGGTCCTCAGTTTGAACCCCAGGCTGTCCCAGGCCCTTTCCGTGTGGAGTTTGCATGTTCTCTCCGTGTCTGTGTGGGTTTCCTCCGGGTGCTTCGCTTTCCTTCCACCATCAAAAAGACATGCATGTTAGGGTTAATACCGCCTGTGCCCCTGAGCAAGGCAATAGGAAGAAATAACTGGAGTTGGTCCTGGGGTGCTGCATAACGGCTGCCCACTGCTCCTAGCTACACAGATAGGATGGGTTCAATGCAGAGTAAATTTCATTGTATGTATGTACTATATACAAATGACTAAGTGTATTCTATTCTATTCTAAACACCCCCCCCCCCAAAAAAAGTGGTGTTGGAAGAACTGGAGTTGGTCCCCAGGTTCTGCAGCTTCCCACTACTCCAATACAATAGGGGGTTAATGCAGAGAACACATTTCATTATAAGAATACAATGAAAGAAATAAAGTGGGTTTGTCCTCTTCTTACTACTACTGCTGCTACTACTACGAATGATAATAATAATAGTAAGATTTTAATTTGAAATGCATTGCAAGAATTCTAAGGACACTGTAAAGCACAAAAAAAGTTGCATTTCAGATTCTAAGAAGAGAGAAACAAACTAAAGGAGAGATTTACATGTTAACTTTAGACTTTAGACAATTCGAAAAAAGGATTGAGTGGTTTGACACATTTTTTGGTGGTTGAGGTGAGTTACCCACTACAATGTGAAGTGCTTTGGGTGTCTAGATAAAGCGCTATATAAATGGAATGATGAAGGTGATGATGATTATTATTATTTTGTAATAACTGACGTTTCGATATCTGACTATAAACCTGAAAACACATGAATGTGTTAAATTCTGAATATCAACATCAGTAAATTAAATCACATCTACGCATGGCATAGAAACCCTCCGAACATATTACCTTCTACGTTTATTATAAGTACTGTTCCACACTGCGATGCACATCACTCTGGAAGGGATGGAAGACTGATGGCATACCTACTACCCGGCGAGGGAGTGAAACTCAGGAAATGGAGTGGGATAGTTACACAGATCAATAAGAGTAAAAAACTTTAGAACAGTGGCTCCTGAGACTTCATCCTAGGCGGCAGTTGGCGTTATTCGCTGGCCCTCGTTCAAATGCCTATCTCCTTTGTCATTTCCCCACTGGTTTAACAGTGCAGGCAGGCACTGAGTCTGTCAGGATTAGGTACACTGGTTGCAGAGAAAAAGCATCTCTTCTGAAAGTACGCAGAATGATAATTATAGGTTGGCAGCATGTGCCCAATTCATTCCAAGTGACTGGTGTAATTGGCTGGAGAGAATCCAACCGTCTAACAGCTGACGAGAAGGCAGTGTAAGGCGCTGGAGTTGTCTGTGAAGAGGTGATAGCACAAGTGGTAAGTGGTGCTATCAAATTGTCCCGCCGATTTTGATGCATTTGATGCATGCAAGAAATGAATCGGCGAACATTGTGGAAGATGGAGAAATGATTTGAGAAAGGTCACACAAAAAAAATCACGGACAATTGTACATTGGGGAAATCGAACGGACACTGGTGAAGAGGGTGGCACAACACGGGAGAGCTAACGCGTCAGGCCAGGACTCCGCAGTCTACACCCATCTACAGGCCAGGGGCCACTCTTTCAAGGATGAGGATGTGCACATCCTTGATAGGGGGGAACGCTGGTTTGAACGGGGAGTCAAAGAGGCCAACTATGTGAAGAGGGAACGACCATCCCTGAACCGGGGGGGCTAAGAGTACATCTGTCGCCATCTTACAATGCTGTGTAAGAGTGGGGATACCTGCAGTCAGTTTAGACTGAAGAAGAAGAAGAAGAAGAAGAAGAAGTGCCCCTGAGCAAGGCAATGGAAACAAGAACTGGAGTTGGTCCCCGGGTGCTGCAGCTGCCCGCTGCTCCTATACAATAGAATGGGACAAATGCAGAAAACACATTTCATTGTATCTGTACAATGACTAAATAAAGTGGCTTTCTCTTTCTCTAAACGTTGTGTTCAGATGAACTGATTCAACCTTCTGTGATGTCCTTACCTGGATTATTGAGCACGCATTAAGACCATTTGAGAAAGGGCTCAGACTGAATCAAACATAGGAATTGTGAGAAGCAGCCAATCATATCCAAAACACTTGACTATAGCGTAGCACCTCATCTGGTACGAAGCAGATGGAATCCAACATAAAACCTTAAAATGGATGACAAATTGAAACAGGACTATAATACATTATGTAAATGACTTTGGCTGAGTTGTGAGTTTTATTGTATAGGAGAGTAATTGAAAGCCACTTTATTTCGTCTTTGTGCAGGTTACAATGAAATATGTTCTCTGCATTTAACCCATCCTATTGTATAGGAGCAGTGGGCAGCTGCAGCACCCGGGGACCGACTCCAGTTCTTCTTTCCATTGCCTTGCTCAGGGGCACAGGCAGTATTAACCCTAACATGCATGTCTTTTTGATGGTGGGAGGAAACCGGAGCACCCGGAGGAAACCCACACAGACGAGGGGGGGAAAATGCAAACTCCACACAGAAAGGACCTGGGACGGCCTGGGGTTCGAACCCAGGACCTTCTTGCTGGGAGGCAACAGTGCTAACCACTGGGCCACCGTGGTGCCTAATTAGCTATCATCTGTTAAAACGAATACTACCGGAAAGAGAAACAGACTGGTTCACCTGTGTCTCAGTACAAGCTGTTCATCCCTGGTGTCCTTTTAAATCATGAATGTGTATCGCTCTGAACTGAAGCAGGCTGTTGAATGTAAGCGCACACCGCCTCTGTCAATCGAATAATTTACCGAGTTCTGATTAAAGAATAATTTATGCAAGGTTTTGAAAAATCACTGATAATTGCGAGTGCAAGAGTATTTAACTGTGTGTGTTTCTACATCTAGACTACCTCAACAGCATGAGCCCTCCATCTATCAAAACATTCACAGTCAAACCAGATAGGGAACTACCGCGGCACTGCATTAAGTGTGTGAATGATTGCTCTTAAAACTCCACTCAGTGAAACCGTGTCATTTATCTGTCAGGCCCACCCAAAAGCCCGGAGGAATAAACAAAACGTGTCATTGTGTGTTGGCGTTCCTACACACCTTGACAACTCCATAACAAGAAGCTGCTCTCGGCGGGGATGATGGTGCAACAACGTGTGTAAAAACATTCAAAAGCATTGTCATGTCTCAAAGTCAAGCCATCTTGCTGCCCGCTGTGACTCCGTCTAAATGATTCTGTCAAGCAGGCACTCTGCTTTTTATTGCTTGGAGAAAGGGTACTCAGCAGTTGTCCTCTGAGTGATAGTTCTTCTCTCTCTCTCGCTGCTCCCCTTGTCTCTCAAACTACTGGGGTCTCTTGTGGACTTCCATTCTCAGAATGTGTGTGTGTGTGTGTGTGTGTGTGTGTGTGTGTGTGTGTGTGTGTGTGTGTGTGTGTGTGTGATAGAGAGTGTGTGCGGTGACGGATTGCCCAGCGGGGCAACATCTGAACACTTGTGTGTCCGGATGTTGCCCTTGCGACCTCTGGTGATGGACTAGCCAATCTCCCCGCCTCATCCCTGCGTGTGTGATAAGCTGTAATGGTCGCTGGTGCACAACACGGAAATGCCAATTTGGAGCAGTGATGGATTTTTTTTTTCTTAGGGTGTGGAGTAGCCCCAGAGAAGCTGTATGATCAGGGGGAGACAAGGGGCGAAAATGTCAGAAGTCAAGAGCCCTCAAATATATTTACCATAAAAATGTGATATTGAATGATTTATGATGGGGGGGGTCATTAAATCTATTAATTATATTTCATGGATGTTATCTTGGGTTCTCTCCTACATAATATTTAAGTAAGTAATTAAGTAAGTAAAGTTTATTTACTATACAGCACCTTTCACAGACACAGTCCACAAAGTGCTTCACAGTCAAGTAAATAAAACAAGGATAAACAACAGATAAAACACACCAGAGGAAACGGGGATGAACACAAGGTAAAACATAAAATGGGCCATGCTACTTTAATGCCTGTCTGAACAGATGGGGTTTTAACAGCTTCTTAAAGGAGTCCACAGACCTCACACTTATTGGGAAACAATTTCAAAGCACATTAAAGAAGGTTGAATCAGTTCATCCGGATACAACGTTTATTGACAGATACGTGTCATCGCTCAATTTAAGTGACATCTTCAGTCCGAGCTGACTGCAGGTATCCCCACCCTTATAAACAATACAGCACAATACAGAGCCTAACGACCGCAACCAGCCACCAGTTTCATATGACCATTGATCATGTGTACTAGTCGCAGAGGATTAGGGATTGTTGCAATCACAGCATTGTAAGTTGGTGACCGATGTGCTCTTAGCCGCCCGCTCGGTTCAGGGATGGTCGTTCCCTCTTCATATACTAGATGGCCTCTTTGACTCCCTGTTCAAACCATCGTTCCTCCCTATCAAGGATGTGCACACCCTCATATTTGAAAAAGTGGCCACTGGCCTGTAGATGTGTGTAGACTGCAGAGTCCTGGCCTGACGTGTTAGCTCTTCTGTATTGTGTCATCCTCTTCACCAGTGTCTGTTTAGTTTCCCCAGTGTACAAGTCACTGCAATCCTCCTGTCATATTCCAAAGCACGATCTCCCCGAGTTTTAAAACTTAGAAGACGCTGGTTAGAGGACGTAAGGGAGGGGCTCGGCTGGTGGTGCAGAGGGTCCGTGGTGTCATGGGGAGCCTGGCCGTGTAGGGCTCTGTAAGTGAGCGCCGTGATTTTAAAATGAACTCTGAGAGTAACAGGAAGTCAGTGTAGAGAGGTTAAAATAGGTGTAAAGTGTGTGGCCATCTGGTGGATCGTGCTAAAGACTAGCAGCAGCATTTTGGATGGTTTGTAAATGGCCCAAGGAAGATTTATTAAGGCAGATAAAAAGAGAATTACAAGGGCCATCCACATAGGGTAGCAGTCTATTCCATTGCCTACCGACACAGGGACTGCTGGTTCGAATCCCCGTGTTACCTCCGGCTTGGTCAGGTGTCCCTACAGACACAACTGGCTGTGTCTGCGGGTGGGAAGCCGGATGTGGGTAGTATGTGTCCTGGTCACTGCACTAGCACCTCCTCTGGTCGGTCGGGGCGCCTGCTTGGGGGGGAGGGGGAACTGGGGGGAATAGCGTGATCTTCCCACGCTACGTCCCCCGTGGTGAAACACCTCACTGTCAGGTGTAAAGAAGCGGCTGGCGACTCCACATGTATCAGAGGAGGCATGTGGTAGTCTGCAGCCCTCCCCGGATCAGCAGAGGGGGTGGAGCAGCGACCGGGACGGCTCGGAAGAGTGGGGTAATTGGGCAGATACAATTGGGGAGAAAGGGGGAGGGGGGGAAATCCCCCCCCAAAAAAGAGATAGTCTAAGCGTGATGAGATGAAAGCACGTGTTAGCATCTCCTAATATTTAAGGGCAGAAAACATAACGTAAAAGGAAGCTATGCTGTGTTTACACGTCATGTTTATCAGTCCTATCAATTAGCTTTTAATTAAGGATTCTCTGCGCCGTGTGTACAAAATTTGAATTTGTTTTGAAAGGAAATCACTTCATATTGGATTTATAGGTTCACTTTCAATGCAGACCGTCCATGGAGACCTATTGATTCCCTCCAGATACATTTATCATTGGCATTCATGCCTAAGCTATTGATGAAGCTTTCCCTCCACCCCAGAGGTGATTTGCATTTAAAATCTCATTTTTATGAAGGTCAGAAACATTTATTTCAAGAAGGATAGCCATCCTTTATGTGTAGGCTTAATGGAATATGAAACACTCCTCACCTGAGAAATGGGTAGATGCGCCGCTGACATTTCCCAGATCTGTTTTAATGGCAATGGCATAATTTGGAATTGATAAATAGCCCGGGCCTCCAATGGACCAAAAATAAGGTCAAAAACAACTCGGGCAACATTAACTGCTCGCGCTGTTTGATTGTCACGTGAGGTTTTCCGGTTGATCGGGTGTCGGTCAGCTGTTTACACTTGCAATAACCCTCCGCAGAGAAGCGGGCTTACCGGGAGAGCGACCACCGCCTTGTGAGTTGGTCATGTTATAGTTGATGATGAGGAGGAGTTAAGATGAAGACAAGCACACTGGGTTTGTGAATGGGAGCAACAGTAATAATGTTCATCAGACCACAGTTTAGGCACAACATTTGTGTGTGTGTGTGTGTGTGTAAGATTAATTATAATCATGTTTAAACACCGAACACAGACCTCGACCAATTTGTTTCTCATTGCACTGACTTAGTGGACTCTATTGCATCAATACATTTGGGTGTTATTGTGCATTTGACAAGTTTATTGAACGCACCTTCCTCTCGTGGTCTTGCCCGTTTCTTTCGAAAAAAAACACCATACGTGACATGAAAAACGAATTTAAAGGAATGGTATTTGGCTCTGACTAATTCTGCATCACTCTCGTCGCTACCCTCACCCCCCCTCCCCCTCTGTGTGAGTGCTGTGTCGTGGTCTGCCTCTGGTGCGCATGTGAAGTCTGTTCCCTCTGCAGGGCAGAGCCTGCCGGCTCTTGGCTGCATCTGTGGGGTGTCTGACGTTGTCTTGGATGGCCGAAGATTCACTAAGTATGCCTTGCACACTCTCTCCTTATAATCTCATACTCTGCACGGTTAAATGCTCTGCTAAATTGTGTGTATTACTTGTATGTATACTGTAATGATCTGTGCCCTCTGGCTATGTTAACTTATAACATTAATAAAGCAAGGACGACTTCTCTCGTGCTGGGTGTTTATTCACCGACCGGATTCCGACTGACGTTGTTACGTACATCACGTGACTTTGTTGTGGCGCTACGGAAAGCCGTAAAGGACATTAGCAAATCAAATGTTACTAGCAAATATTACATCTCCCTTTTTCTGAAAAGTGCTGCTTTCTCTGCAGAGATACAGACCACGTTGAGCACGTTTATAAGCGAATACAATCTTAATAAGAAAGAATATGAAAGTGGAACTCTTATATAACTGGACTGCAACAAAGTAGTGTAAAACATTTCCTTCACTGTCTAAATGTGACACCGTAATAAAATTTCATCTTTTTTTTTCATTTCATTACTGGTAACTGCAAACAGCAGGTAGGTACACAAGGTAAGTGAACGCTGTAAATATTTCTTTTCAAAACATAGCAGGTATAGTACAGGTTGGTGTAAAATTCTCTCTTTTTACATTCATAAGTCAAGGATTTGTCTTGGTTTGATCGTGCGACCTGACCTCGTGGTGTAACCAGGCTGTGTGTCTGGTTGTCGCTGATTGTTCTTGTCTGGAGGTTCAGCATGCTCTTGCTGATGGGCTTGTGTGTTGTTGTTAGTGCTGGTAACAGTCTGCTGTGAAGTGTGTGTGTGTGTAGTGTGAGTGTTCACTCTGCTTTGTCGCAGGTGTTGACGGTTGCGTTGGTAGATCTGACCTTCTTTGGTTTGGATGTGGTAGCTCCTGTCTGTGTTCGCTGGTCTTTCCACAGTTGCAGGTCTCCAGGATCCATCCTCCTGCCGGAAGCGGATTGGTGTGCCTGCGGGCAGGTGGGGCAGAGGTTTGGCTGTTCGGTTGTAGTACGCCTGCTGGCGCTGTTGACATACCTCTCTCCTTTTGTGAACATCCTCCTGACTGGCGATCTGTGGCTGCAGGTGTTTTGCTGTTGATGGGAGAATGGACCGCAGCCTCCGACTCATCAGTAGCTGTGCCGGTGATTTCAGGTTGTCCACCGGTGTGTTGCGATACTCCAGTAAGCTCATGTAGGGGTCTTTGTTCTCAGCTTTGGCTTTGTCCAGGATGCGTTTGGCCGTCTGGACAGTCTTCTCGGAGAGGCCGTTGCTCTGTGGGTAGTGGGGGCTTGTGGTGGTGTGTGAGAAACCCCATGTCTGTGAGAAGTTGCGGAACTCACCAGAGCTGTAGCACGGACCGTTGTCGCTGATGATAGTCTCGGGGATTCCGTGTCGAGCCATTGCTGCTTTCAGCTTCATGATGACGGCAGATGAGGTGCAGCTGTAAAGTCTCTCTAGCT
Organism: Lampris incognitus; assembly: GCF_029633865.1. NCBI lineage: Eukaryota > Metazoa > Chordata > Actinopteri > Lampriformes > Lampridae > Lampris > Lampris incognitus. Next base: position 136,597,264 of record NC_079211.1, on the reverse strand, counting down.
CGAAGAATCTGGAGTAGTAGTCCACAGTGACTATGAAGTCCTGTGAGTTCCATGTGAATAGGTCTGTGCCTATCACTTGCCACGGCCGCTCGGGTATGGCGTGTGACATCATTGGTTCCTTTGCATTTGCGCTGCGCCGTTCTTGGCATATGCTGCAGTCTGCTACCGCATCCTCGATCTGTTTCCCCATGCCAGGCCAGAACAGTAAGTCTCTTGCTCGGCATTTGCTTTTTTCCACGCCAAGGTGGCTGGCATGGATGCGCTGTATCATGTCCTTGCGAAGCTTTTGGGGGACAATGATTCTCTCACCTTTGAACAGGATACCGTCCATTTCTGAGATTTCTGCTCTGTGGTTCCAGTATTCCTGGATGCTGGGCGGGCACTTTTTCTTTGTGTCTGGCCAGCCAGTGAGTGTGGCTCGTCTGAGTGCGGTGAGCTGTGGATCTTGCGCTGTTTCCTGCTTGATTTCTGTGAGTCTTGTGTCGCTCACAGGGATGTTGCTGAGGACTGTGTGCACTTGGGCCTCCATCCCTTCCTGTAGGTCACTGTCGTGGTGTTCTATTGACTTGCGTGACAGTGTGTCGGCCACCGGTATGTCCTTACCGGGGTGGTGGATGATTTGGATGTCGTATTTTTGGAGCGCCAGGATCATCCGTTGCAGCCGGGGTGGTGCTGCTGCCAGTGGCTTTTTTAGTATTGCCTCCAGAGGCTTGTGGTCTGACTCCACAATCACTTTTCGTCCGTACATGTACTCGTGGAACCTCTTGCAGCCGAAGACCACAGCGTAGAGCTCCTTCTCTATCTGTGCGTAGTTTTCTTCAGTGCTGTTGAGTGACTTGGACGCATAGGCAATTGGTTTGCCATCTTGGAGCATGACAGCCCCAAGGCCACTTTTGGATGCATCCACTTGGAGTCGCAGCTCTTTCTGCGGGTCGAAATATGAGAGTACTGGACCTGGGTGCTGTGTAATGAGATTCTTCATCTCCTGGAATGCCTTGTCATGGACTGCATCCCACACAAACTCACTGTCCTGTTTCAGAAGCTGTCTGAGGGGTGAGTTTATCTGTGAGAGGTGTGGAGCGAATCTGGCTAGGTAGTTGATCATCTCGAGGACTGTCTCCAGCTCTGCTTTGTTCTGTGGGGGGTTGCATGTCCTTGACCACCTTCACCTTGTGTGGGTCTGGTTTGAAGCCTTCGTGTGAGAGCGTGTGGCCGAAGTAGCTTACCTCGGACACGCATATGTGACACTTGTCGGGGTTGAGCCTCACCCCTCGCTCCCTTGTGCGCTTCAGCATTGCTCTGAGACGCTGGTCATGTTCCTCTTTAGTCATGCCGAACACTAGTATGTCGTCCACTATGGCCGTCACACCGTCCAATCCTTCATATGTTTCATCCACGCGTCTCTGGAACTCGTCTTGAGCGGACACGATTCCGAATGGCAGTCTGAGGAAACGATACCTGCCAAACACTGTGTTAAATGTCGTCAACATTGAGGATTCAGTGCTCAGTTTGATGGCCCAATAGCCTGACCGCGCGTCTAACACGCTAAAGTACTCAGCTCCAGCGAGCTTTGTGGTGGCGTCCTCCAGCGTGGGGAGGGGGTAGTGAGGTCGTTGTATCACTTTGTTAAGAGCTCTGGGGTCTAAACACACTCTAAGTTTGCCTGTCTTTGGCTTCTCAACAATGACGAGTGCGTTCACCCATTCTGTGGGTTCTGTTACCTTACAGATTATGCCGCCTTTCTCCATGCTGTCAAGCTCGTCCCTCAGTTTGCTGCGTAGGGCGATGGGGATTCTGCGTGGCGGGCAGACGACCGGCGTTGCATCTGGTGTGACGCGGAAGGTGCACTCGCCTGGGAACTCTCCTATTCCCTGGAAAACATCTGCATACTCATCCATTATGCTCTGTGATGTGACATTGTTTTCCTCGCTCACAGCCATCACTATTTTTACCAAGTTTAGGTCACGGCATGTTTTCATTGCCATGACTGGTGGGGCGTTTGTGTCAATGACGTAAAAGTCCAGCATCATTGCATTGTCTCTGTACTTACATTTGAGTTTGCATGTGCCTTTCACGCTCAGCGCGCCTCCTCCATATTCAGTGAGTCTGTGTATTGCTGGTTTCAGTGTCACATTTTTGAACAGCGCCTGGAACATGTTGGTGGGAATAGTATTGGCCTGTGCCCCAGTGTCTAGTTTAAACTTTACCTTCTGTGGAGGTGTGCCAATTCCAACCTCTACGTAAGCCTGCTCGTTGCTTTTTCCGTTGTTCTCTATTGAGATGCAGTCTATGTACAGCTCTGTCTGTTCTCCCACAGCGGTGCTCTCCACTGTAATGTTGTCGAAGTACAGTTTTTCCTGCTCTCTGTCAGTGGTGTACTCTTCTGGGTTCTCTCCGACGGCATGTACTGTGCCGCGGTAGTACTTTGTCTGTCCCTGGGAGCTAGACTTGCATACTTTAGCAAAATGATTGAGCTTCTTGCATTTAATGCATTGTTTACCCTTAGCTGGGCAAGTGGCTTTAGCGCCGTGTAGCCCTCCACAATAGCTACACGCCCTGGCGGCGGTGCTAACGTTACCCTCCCTTTGTCTGAAGTTAGCGTTTGCTGCTTTGGGTGCGTTCGGTTTGTAAGTCTTTCTGCCTATTGCGTGCACCGTTTCATGTGTGCTGCCCTGGCCCATAAACCTTAGCTGTTGCTTTGCTAGCTCGTGTGAGCGGGCTACATCTATGGCTTTCTCTAGCGTTAGCTCAGCTCCCTGGCTAAGTAGCTTTTCTCTCACTCTGGGTGAGTTGGTGGCAAACACGATGCGGTCCCTGACCATCTCGTCGGCATTTGGGTAGCCACAGTCTTTGACTAGGAGCTTTAGCTCAGTTACAAATCGTTCGAAGGATTCACTCTCTCCCTGCATCTTTTCATGAAATTTATATCTGGCATAAATCGGGTTTGCTTTGGGGGTGATGTACTCAGTGTACTTATCGTAGTACGTTTCTAGCTTCTTGGCTTGTTCTCCGCTGAGTGTCCAAGTGTTGTGCACATCGCGCCCTTTTTCCCCTATCCAGAGCAGGAGGTAGCTGCATTTCTCCTCTTCGTTCTTCCCGCGCAGGGGGCCCTTGAACATTAGCTCCGTTGTTTGTCGAAATCGTCTCAATGCTTCAGGTAAGTTCGCCGATTCCCAGTCCATCCGTGGAGCTGGAACGCCGTACGAATCCATATTGGGTATTTAAACTCCGCTACTCTGACACCATGTAATGATCTGTGCCCTCTGGCTATGTTAACTTATAACATTAATAAAGCAAGGACGACTTCTCTCGTGCTGGGTGTTTATTCACCGACCGGATTCCGACTGACGTTGTTACGTACGTCACGTGACTTTGTTGTGGCGCTACGGAAAGCCGTAAGGGACATTAGCAAATCAAATGTTACTAACAAATATTACATATACCACATTACCTCACTCACATTATAATTTTTTTCTTTCTTTTTACAATTTTTTTCGCCCTTTTTCTCCCCAATTGTACCTGTCCAATCACCCCACTCTTCCGAGCCGTCCCGGTCACTGCTCCACCCCCTCTGCCGATCCGGGGAGGGCTGCAGACTACCACATGCCTCCTCCGATACATGTGGAGTCGCCAGCCGCTTCTTTTCACCTGACAGTGAGGAGTTTCACCAGGGGGACGCAGCATGTGAGGGGGATTTCGCTATTTCCCCCTCCCCCTGAACAGGTGTCCCGACCGACCAGAGGGGGCGCTAGCGGGCGAACGGGACACATACTCACATCCGGCTTCCCTCCCGTGGCCAATTGTGTCGGGACAACTGACCAAGCCGGCGGTAACACGGGGATTCGAACCTGCGATCTCTGTGTTGGTGGGCAATGGAATAGACCGCTACGCTACTCAGACGCCCTCACATTATAATTCTATTGCACCTATTGCATGTCTGTCCGTCCTGCGGGAGAGATCCCCCCTCTGTCGCTCTTCCAGAGGTTTCTCTCATTTTTATTTTCCTGGTGAGGTTTTTCTTGTGGAGTTTTTCCTCATTCGTTTCGGGTCCGGGGATAGAGGGTGTCGTCTCTTGTTGTATATTGTGTATTATACTGGTCCTAAAGCCTTCTCGGACCACCTTGTGTTATTGGGCTATGCAAATGAAGTTTGCTTGACCTGACTTTTTATGTGTTTGTTTCAAAATCAGCCACACAATGTAGAGCAGGGGTCGGGAACCTTTTTGACTGGGAGAGCCATAAAAGCCAAATATTTCTAAATATATTTCATTGAGAGCCATATAGTATTTTTAACGTATAATAAATTAAATATGTCTTACTTTTAATGCGACTTCTGGTGCTGCATGGTTTTGCTGATGGCCTTGTAGTCTGGTTCATACGTGGTGAGGTTGAGCTTCATGCAGGCGTTGAGGCTTCCATCAGTTAAACGTGAGCGTAGGTTGGTCTTAATGTTCCTCATATGCGAGAAAGACTGTTCACATGCATATGTAGAGCCAAACATGGTCAATACGGCAATACTCACACGCTGCATTGTGTGGTATGTCACAGGAAGCTCGTTCCAAGTTTTAAGAATCAGCTGGTCTTCAGGTTGAAGATTTTTAATTTCTGTCCACTTGTGTTCCCTCGCCAGCTCTGCTCGCTGTCGCGCAAGACTTTCCAACTCTCCATTAAGTGACTTGAACTTACTCATCCACATGTCTGATGCCTTCAGGTCAGCAACTTCCAGCTCAAAGTCTCCGATAGAGACCCCGGGGATGCATGTCAGGTCGATTTTGTCCACTGCACACTCATGTGGATGAGTGATGAACTTGAAAAGACCAGTGCGCGCACGAAATTCTCCAAAACGTGCTTTGAATGACTGCAGGAGATTGAACGTAAAGCCAGCTAGCTGCTGGAGATCCAGATGTTGAGTGGAGTCACTTGCTAAGCATGCATCTCTAAATTGTTGCAGTCTTTCAAAGTGCAGAAGACGACCTGTTTCAATGTCCCTGAGAAAGACTTCCAGCTTGCTTTCAAATGCAAACACTGCTTGTTGAAGGGATGAGATTGTATTTCCAATACCTTGCATTTTCACATTGAGCTGGTTCAGATGGCCAGTTATGTCCACGAGATAGTGAAACTGCAGGAGCCAGTCAGTGTTGTCTAGCTCAGGATGCTTGACGCCTTTCATTTCAAGAAAAGTCCGGATTTCACTCAGGCAAGCTGCAAAACGGCTGAGCACCTTCCCCCTTGACAACCAACGCACGTTGCTGTGTAAAAGCAGACCGGGATAATGATTCCCAACTTCTTCTAACAGAGCTTTAAACTGGCGATCATTTAAAGCTCGGGCAACAATAAAGTTGACCACTCGAATGACCAGAGACATCACCTCGCCAAGCTCCTGGCCGCACGTCTGAGCGCAAAGCGCCTCCTGGTGCAGGATGCCATGAAAACTTAGGATGGCTCTCTTTTCATGTTCACGGAGAAGCGCTACAAATCCTTTGTTCTTCCCCAACATACAGGGTGCGCCATCAGTACAGACAGAAATAAGTTTATCCATCGGTAGTTTTTTTTCTTTAGCAAACTCCATGAAAGACATGAATAAAGCCTCTCCTCTTGTTGTCCCTTTCATTGGCAAAACAGCCAAGCTTTCCTCACGCAGTGTGTCACCTGCAGCATACCTGGCAATGATACTGCACTGAGATAGATGGCTAACGTTTGTTGACTCATCTAACGCGAGAGAAAAGAATGTCCCGGCGTTTATGTCCTTAATTTGTGTTTCCTCGACTTGATTTGCCATCATGATGCTACGATCGTGCACACTTCTTGCTGACAGGGGCATGTCTTTTATTCGTTTGATTATCTTGTCTTTATTTGGGAAGTCATCAAACAGTTCATTGGCCACATCAAGCATGAATGTTTTGGCATACTCGCCATCAGTGAATGACTTTCCATTCCTTACTATTGCCAAAGCCCCCGCAAAGCTAGCGGAATTCCCGTCCCCTTGCTTGGTCCACACACGTCGTTGCTGCTGACTCGTCTGCACTCTCCGCTGTAGCTCCTCGCATGCCCTTTTCCTGCTGTCCCCCGCTGGAGATTTCCATGCAAATGAAGCATGGTGCGTATCGAAGTGCCGCTTTATATTTGACCGTTTCATCGATGCAATTTTATCATTGCATATTAGACATACCGCAGATCCTGCTCTCTCCACAAATGCAAATTCCTCTGTCCACGCAGCCTGGAATGCACGGTAATCATCGTCTTTTTTTTCTTTTCGCCATCTTTTCCGTTACAAGGGTTGAAGCGGATAAACTAGTTGGCTATCTGATAAAATTGATTTCTTCACCTTTACAATGACCCGGACATGCTCGCGAGCCATTGGTTCCCGACCCGACCCACGGGTGACCCGTGAAATTTATCTTCAAAACTAATTTCTGTTTACTTTAAAATGACACAGTATTATTAAGAAATATCACAAGTATTTTAAAATCAGTTCCAAACTGATTTTTTTTGAAAAAAAAAAAATTTTCAACTCAAAATTGTCTGGGAGCCATATGCCGTCACCGGAAGAGCCATATATGGCTCGCGAGCCATAGGTTCCCGACCGCTGATGTAGAGCAACACCTAGCACATGGATAAAGAATTGGTTTCCAAAATTCATAACGCCACACGGAGTAATGGTGATGTTCAATATTTCCCTTTCCTTACAACTTTGGTTCGAATGACGCAAATCATAAAGCAAAAGGTGCATTCATGAAAAGTAATAATAATATCATAACTAATGCCATAACTTTACCCGTTTCACTTCAAGCCTTAACGTGTCAGTAATCGCCATGAGAGTGAATTAGATTAGATGCCCCCTTGTTTTTTCATTCACAACTTGTCTTATTTCATCGCATCGACCAATGCAGCAATAATGCATTAATCAGAAAAAGAGAAGAAGAAAAAAAAAAGATCCGAGCGGCGAATATTAGAAATAGGTGGTGGGAAGAGACTGTCACTTATAAAGAGGAAGGGGCTGGACCTCATCTTTATCAAAAAAGACTGGCTGAGATGAAGGGTAGAAGTCTTTTCCTTGTACTGAGAGTATATCAAAGACCCACCATGGTTAATGATCTTGTTTGAATGAGTGTCTGATAAAATTGACTTATACGGCATAATCAGTCCACATTTTGCACTTCCATTTGAACATGGATTTAAAATCCTTTCTTTTTTTTCTTTTTTTTTTAACACAAGAAGGGAATAGATATCGAGCTGGCATTTGGTTGCTGTCACCTTCCCGCCGAACTTGCATCTGTTTTATTTTCAGACATTTGTAAATCGCGTTAAGTGTTTCGTAGTACAACACAATGAATAATCTAATCAACGGTTTTGCCATCAGTGTGTTTATTTCTTTTCTTTTCTTTTTTTTTTGTAAGTCAAGACATTACCATCTGATCAATGGGCTCATCTGCATTAGGGACAGACAATTAAATCTATAAAGACAGAATAATCCTCGGGCCAATGAAATAAAATGGGATTGCGGGGGGATTATGTGGGGAAATAAAGAAGGGAATAAAATGCATTATGTGCAGATTAGGGTAAACCCTGTAATCTGTTTGCCCTAAATGGGCTTTGTTCAGTGGAAGCCGCTGTCCGTTTGCTGCATTACAGACGTTGTTGTTTCGTCGACTCTGTCTTTCACCGGTGCCTTGCCGGCCAGGCAGGTTTAACATTGCTGGTTTGATGACCATCTTGCCAGATGCAGGTAAATTCACACACCATGCATCTGCAGCTTGCATGCAAACATTGTGCTGCAGACGCAGGGGCCACTAAAGCCACGAAACATGAAGCCAAGTCAAAACAGAGCAAAAAAGGCAACATGTAGAGACAAAATCTAAAGATGCTAATCAACAGGTTGTGTTGGACATATTAGCCTTTCAAGATGCCCTTTTTACCCCCAAGACATTCCTGTTTTCATGCTATGTGCCCCAGCCCTGTGGGGGCTGGATGTGAACAAGCAGTATGGAAACGGTGTCAGGCGATAAGGTCATAGGTGAGCGTGCACTGATTTGGCTAAAGGAGCCCCAGATAGACTGCAACTCACCCAGCAAGCTGGCAATAAATATACATTTTATTTTAAGATGCTTTGATTCCCCATATGTTGGATTCCTTTCCTCTCTTTTTAGATAAATCCTAGCGTGTGTGTGGGTAATTTTTCATGGGTGCATGCCGATTAGATTCGAGGAGCTGAATGATAGAAACGCTGTGCCGAGAGGACACAGATTTTTCTGACCAAAGATAAGTGTTTGCACTTTGCTTTCACGAAAGAAATGTTGGGTGGGGAAGCACGATCGGCGGGAGTGCGCTCGTAGCCGTAAATCTTCTTGTCTGTAGGAGTGCTTCGTTTCTATCCCGGGGCCTCCTGCGATAGCTTACTGTGTACCACTGACTCTGCAACAGCCTTATTTGAGTCTTAAGTTGTGAAGTTATCCATTTGACCCCTATATCTGTAAAACAGTATGAAACACTCGCAGGTAGATAGATAGATAGATAGATAGATAGATAGATAGATAGATAGATAGATAGATAGATAGATAGATAGATAATGTCAATGATTCCTCATATAAATGAGAAAATGGCATAACTTTTTTTCCCCATTACCTCTGTATGTGTTACATTGAATCCCGGTCCTAAATTGTTTTTATTTTATTTTATTTTGCTGCCTTTGTGAAGCACTTTCCTTACAACTTGGATTTTGAAAAGTGCTCTTTAAAAAAAGATTATTATTATTATCATTATTATTATTATTATTGTTATTATAATTATTATTATTATTTCTTTCATGTCTCCTGTTTTACATCCTGTAGAGCCGGGTCCAAACTATGGACCTGAGGCACTATAGGGCAGATGTCACTTGATTGACAGTACTCGTCATAATATGTGGACTGTTCCGAGTAGGGCTATCTTCTGGACTGCATGGATGTTGATGTTGCCTGGGATACGTTTATTATTAATATTGTTATTATTATATAGATAAATGTTTATATGTGTTTTCAATTATGCGGACATAATTTTGTGTCCAATCTCAAGAACTCCCCCCAACCACATAACCAATATTCTGAGAGCCTTGAATGGTTAACAGCTTAAGAGAGATTCTCCTGGAGAAATATTGGGACCATCCTGGAAAGCAAGGTAACACCCATATTTCACTTTGGCAAGGCTGCTGAAAGCTTGGCCGCTGTCTGAATCTACAAGGTTGTGAAACATCTTGTCTGGGAATCACAACACAATCCGCAGTCTGGAGATTCACAAGGTTGTGTTTTGAAAAAAGTCTTATAAAGGAGGGCGCTTGAGGGGTGTTTTTTGTCTGCTCGTGGGGTCCTCAATAGTGTTGATGTTATCTTCTTTTTTTTGGGTTGTGCGTACGTTTTGCAGTATTTATATTCTTAGTCATTAGTCCCCTGCTCCCTTCTGCCCCAGCTCTGCCTTTTATCATAGTCAGAAGAAGACTTGGGGCTTTACTGTGCTATTTTGACCCTATACAAAGCACGTTGTGTTCCGCAAAGCTTGTTAAAAAGAGAGAGAGAGAAGAAAAACAGATGCTGTGAGTGAGCTGATACAGAATTTAGTGTTGCTTTTTTACCCTGCGCATTTTGCCAGGGGTTATTCCAGAGTATTATTACCAGTGCAGTAAAGAGTAGGCAGTCCATTAGTTCATTTGGCTGACTCCGTTAGGGTGAGTGTAAACTGAAGGGCGATGACCCCAAACGTGTGATTTTTACTCTTTGGTATCAACCCCATCAGCTTCCCAGATTACTTGGCGAGCTTTTATATATTTATTTACTCTTTTACACTTATTTATGCATGCAAAAGTGTCAGGAAAGTTAATCGGCGTGTGCATCTCTTCAAGCTGAAGAGGATGAGGACGCCGTGGGGATGGTGTGCGCTTGCCTCGGTGAAACCGTTTGTGAAAGCGAGGCAAGTTAAAACTCCTGCCTTACGTATCACGAGGGAACCGCTGCGTCTCGGGAGGGGATGACCTTTTTACCGGTGTCTTGTCACTTCATTTCAGGATTCGTTTTTGATGATACAAGAATTTTTTTAACCGTTTCTTTTTGTACCTGTAAAATAATTACTTTTTTTATCCACTTAACATATACCCCTAACTGCTTAAAATACTTTGACACAATTTGAAAAAAACTGTTGATGTCCTGATACTGATAATGATAGAAGCCAGTTGTCCTGTATATAGGTCAGACTGGTGTGCAGTAAAGATATGAAAAGTAAACAGCAAATATGTAAATAATCTTACATGAATTAGTATAAACTGCAGGTTGTCAACGTCACACCTGTAGCGGCAACTTCAGCTGCAGAGGATGAGGTGGCTGCAACATGATTTGGGGTATTCTGGTTGCCGATGCGTAAGTGTGGGACCTGGTGGAGTGTAGCCTCCCTTAAAGGTGATGCATCAAACATCACTCCTGAGAGCCGTCGGAGTCGCCCCTCTCTCCTGGAGGCAGTGCATCTACTCCAGACTGTAGGTGGAAATTGGTGTTGGGCATCACCGTTTGTGTACTATTGATTTGGCAAGATGAAAGATGTACACCTGAGTGCGGCATACTACAAATTTGGCATGCACCATGCAATTGAGGCCCCTATACCTTATAACACGCCTACTCCGGTCAATAGAAGCTATGAGAGGAGACTGATCCTCTCTTGATCCTCCTGATCGAGTATTTCTCTTACATGGCTCTATCTGGACCTCCCCACCCCACCTGCTTTGCATCTAGCTCAACCTTGGACTACTCATGCTGCAGCGGTGGAGGAGGATGATGGTAGCTCAAATCTGGGGTTTTTAAACTCCAGACGTGGAGGCTAGAGGTGGGCAGGATGAACGGATGAATCATGTTTGAACGAAGAATGTGAGAATTTGAGTCTCAGATGGTACATACTGAATGAGCTGACTTGGTTTGTACTGCTCCATGCTGTACGATAATACCACATGGCTAGAAAGCTCAAAATCGGATGTTACATACGATATGATGGTTGTATGTACTGAACCAGTGTCATTCTACTGCTGCATTTAGGGATGATATAAAGCTCGCAAGCTTGACTATGCAGTATAAAACACCAGAAGACAGGCCTTGTCTGAGTGTGACATCAAATCGTTGACACGCTGAATAGGATCACCAGGCTCGCGTTGAACATGACACTAAGCAGCCAGTTCAGATGCTGCACATGTTCAGCAAACGGGGCAGATCATGCTACTACCTTTCTTTACCAGAGTTTTATCTGCCACATTAAATAATCAGCCTAATAATTTTGTTACCAAAACTTATTTTATGTGGTCTCATTTTCAAATGACATAGTATGAAATAATAATAATAATAATAATAATAATAATAATTAATAAAGAAAGAAGACAAATCAATTTTGGAAAAAAAAAGCTTTTTAGATGTGCCAACACTGCCAGCAGCTTGACTGGTTTACAAATTGTCAGAATGCAAATAATGTATTAAAATATTATTAACCTCGCAATATTTTTGGTACGCTTGCTGATTATTTACGTTAAGTAAACCACCAATGACCGTCCGGTCTGGCCACGTAACACTGATGGAGCTCTGTACTGGAATGTAAATGCACTTCGGGGAGAAACATGAAGATGGAGGACTAACGTATTGGTTGTACCAGAAACCCGAAATTCTCGAACGGCTCAATCAAATTATTTATTGAGACGCCCTCACTCAAATCTACTGACTCAACAAAAAGAAATGGACCACCGACCACTAATGAAGAATCCGCTGCAACATGCGTGTCCTTCACAGAGGGATTAACACAAATTAATAACTAATTATGACCCTAAATAAAGTCATTCTACAGAAATGTTGTGACAGCAAAGCTCTTTGCTGAGAGAAACGGCCTGTGCCGGATACGGGTTCCTGTTAAATTGACCTACTACATAGTTGGTATTGTAGGTACGTTATCTGAATCATTTCTGAACTTCACAAATCCTGTTACAGGCGAATACATTTGGCAGGAATCTTTAGGTACACGTTCAATAAGCTCACAAGCCAAAAAGACAAAGGTCCTTTTGTAAAAGGAAGCTAATGGATGCTGCCGTCTGTTATTTTGGTCTTGTGCCATGATCCTACATATCCTTCAGTGCAGATGTAAAAGATGTGGGATAACTATGCATGTAGGTAGGTAGGTATGTATGCACATATGTGTTCATTTATTTATTCGTTTAATTAATTTAATTTTTCTAAACTATCACAGAAAACACATCCAAGCCTCTCCAGATGACATTTATTGGACTGACTCCCAGGCCTTGCTTGCAGTGAATTTTGCAGCAAAAGCACTTTTTGTTGCTCTCTGGGCTAAGAAATTATCTCTAAATAAGTAGTAATGATGTAACATACGTTGGCAAATTGCAAGGAGTGAAAACATATATGGAAATCCTTAGCAGTCGGTCAAACATGATTGCGCCATCGGCAAGCTTTTATAGTTTGCTCATTCTGTTCTTCCCTTAGACAGTTGTACCATGTAGTATATATCTTTTTTGTTTTGTTTTGTTTAAAAAATATTTTTATATGCTTTTTCTTCCTGTTGGTTAAGGTTGAAATGTACCCTCCATATTAACATATTGCAGTTATTTTGGGTGTTTGTCTGTTGCTACCACCGCCTGTTTTTGCAGAATGCTGCAAATTGAAACTTGGAGAAATAAAAATAACACTATGTTCAAAAACAGTCATATATACTTAATTCAGGTTCACCCAGGTTACAGCATAAAAATGCAATATTTACATTTCACAGAGTTAGACAATGAGAATAAAAAAAGCTTTAAGGCAATGCATGTGCATACGTTTGAGCAGGTGAAACAAATCCACAAAATAAACAAATAAATAAATATAGGACACTTTGAAATAGTCTGGTGCACATGAATACATTTCATGAAAGTCATCAATAATCTGGAGAAAACCAGCGTTTTGATGAGGACGTGGACACATATCAGTGTACTGCCCTGTTTTGGAGCCCAACCAAATCCCACTGGGAAATACAATCCATCATATGAAACAGAATGACTAGCTTTCAGCTGCGGCCCAGTGCAGCTGTGCCTCTGTAACATGGAGGGGGGGGGTGTAATCGTCCTCATTTGACCATCAGTCTAATAACTCATTTAAATTTGCATAAAGTTCAATGAAGAACCGCCAAATAACCATCGACTCGAATCCTCCACAGCAGACATTCATGCTCAGCCTGCATCCCTTCTTGAACGAGTACACTTGAATGCTTTTAATCTGATAACGATTAATTGCAAACTATGACGGCATTACATGTTGTTTATATAATGGCGGCCAAACAGAGTAAACCCGTCGATACTTATTAATGGGATAATTTTTTTCTTGTTTTGTGTACATTTGAGGTGGCAGACCCCCCCCCCAAAAAAAGTACACACACACCCACAGAAGCTCTACGACATATGGAATACAATAACTGCCGCTGACGAATATACCACATAAAAAGAGCTTTTATAGGCAACAATGGGTGTGATATCACAGTGCACTCCGACTATGTAGACAACAGCACTCTGTAGGAAAACACCATTAGCAGTTGGCTGCTCTTCAGCAGGGCTGCGGGTTCAAGGAGGTGTGGGGCAGTGCCAACCGGCTGATGGGTAATCTAACATGACAATGTTATCGTGTAGGAGGCCACAGTTGGCGCTTTCTAGTGCCGTCTCTGCTCCACTCAGCCATAACTGCATACAAAACAAAGACTGTTCCCTATGTGAACTTTCCCATCTGCAAAGCTGCATAAGAGAGAGAGGGGGGGGGACAAACATGCGAGACGGGGGATAGGCAGTAGAGATTAATAGAGAGTGAGAGACAATAAACAGATAGAGAGAGAGAGAGAATTAGGTGGGTAAAGAATGCTGCCTATTCTGTGCAGGTGGGCTTTTACAGATCCTTCTGTGATTACTGGAGTTAGTTTTGGCATTGCTTGCAGTTCAACCATATCCGTTCAGCACTAAATCTGAACTACTCACTTGGATAACTGCTTTATTTTCTTCATTGCTTTTTTTTTTTTACTGCTGTCAGTTATTGAATGTACTATAAGTTGCAACTGCACCACTGAATTATTCATCTGAATTTATAAAGTGGATGACAAAAAAAAAGAAGAAAATTCACAAAGGCTAAATGATGATGCCTGGCTATTAATTAAATATTGATTTTCACCAAAACAGTCTAATGAGCATAATTTATGTTGCTGATTTGGTCTTGCTTTTTGGCTCACGCTGGCCTGAGCTCAGCCAACGAAAAAAAAAGGTTTATTCGAAACTCCTCTGATCACGAGATTAGCTGCAAAAACCATGGTGTTAATTTAAATTTTGGAGGAGATAGTTGGATCCTACCCAACACAGATAATTTACATATTCTGACACGAGCTGCCATTTCACTTGAATTCACATTGCTCTGGTTGCCAGTTAAAAGGTGTAGCATAGAATACTAAGGGGTCTTAAATAAAAACAGACAATAATGACAAAAAAGTGAAACATCCCTGTCTTGGGTTAAGATTAATGCAGTGATATAAGGGGAGTAAAATCGCTCATTTAAATAACCTTGCTTAAAATAGTGGAGAGCTTCATTAATCTTCATGTCACTCCCAAGGATAAATGGGAGAAGTAATTAAAGCTAATAGGGATTTCATTTTCCCCCTCTATTTTGTGGAGTTATTATTCACTATCTCTCCATAATGGAAACGGATTGCTTGGAAATAGGCCATACTACAGTCTAGTGAACGATAGAATGAGGTTCTTCGTAATTCTCTTTTTAGATTGTGACCCCAAACCGGAAAGGTCAGTCTACTCTGTTGTTATAATGCCACAATTGCAAACAGAAACCCCAGGCAGCACTTGTAAGATTATTATAGTAGTCTTGTGACTGTTTGAGTGTATTTTCATGAGAAGTTCGATTTCTCACAGGCTTCGCCATCTAACGGGGCTCTAATGCTGAGCCACTTATCTACACGGTTCAGTGCGCCGAAATTTACATGTGTGCAGTCGGCCAATCAGGACACGTCTACTCTCTGCCTTTGAAGTCCCGTCCATAAAAAGGGACTCAGAACAGCAGCACTCTGTATCCACCTGAGAAATGAGCAGTTTTTTTCCCCCTGTGCTAAAAGAGGGGCTGATTCCTGTTTCCAGCAACACATTATCCCCCCGCCCCCAGAGGTCTAAGTCTGGGCCTTGCCGGTCTAGGGGATGGGCATCTTCGGTGGACCAGCAGAGAAGTCTGCCACCACCAGCTTGTCTTCGCAGGATTGGTGGCTGTTGGCAATTACTGGGTTTCTGGAGTAAAGTCTCTTCCAAGTGGCCTTCTTGGACAGCCCTTCCCAGACACACTCTCTACGGAGATGGTCTGTGAGTCTTGAGGATTTGGCTCTTCTCTGGTCCAACAGACCAGACCAGTAGGGCTTAGTCTGTCCAGCCTTCCTCTATTCTCTACTGTGGTAGGAATGGGGGGTAAATGGGTAATTGGAAATTCTCCCCCGGCGACTGTGCCTCTCAGAGGGAGAAGCCTGTGTGAAACAGAGTAAAGGTTACATATGGTAACCCTAGTTCTATGCCCACATGTGGAGCCCTCTTTTGGGAAGGTTCAGTTAACAATCATTTGCCTAGATGCAAGCAGAGAGAAAAAAAACACAACAGTGTAAGAGGTTCGACCTAATAATCTGAAAAATAAAATAATAATAACCCTTTTAACAAACTTTGATGAAGCTGCTTTTTTCACCGTAGTGGGTGCAGATCTACTAATGACCTACATGAGTAAAAACATAAAACTATTACTACTCAGGAAAAAAACAAAAAAAAAAAAACAAAGCTGACCCAATAAAACTGTCTGCTGAGAAAAAATTGCAATAAAATATAATGTGACTTTGCAATATTGTTATATTAAGGTAAGTATGAAAAATATTGAGAGGAGAGTATGCAGAAAGATACATTTGTACATCTTTATGTGATAAACAAGGCTCAGACTATCTGATTGTGTGTGCAACCTCATGGACAGCCGATAGTAATTAGATATCCATTCAGAGTTGGCAAATGTTATAAGGAGCAACATCGGAGGACTTGGAAGACCACCGTGTTTACCCTTTTCTGTATTTTTTGTCATATATTTAATTATTTGTTGATATATCGCTGATGTATTTTCTGCACCATTGCACCTTATCGCCTCTTATTTCACCTGTATAAGTCGATCCTTGTGCGTAGATCTTAAGATTGTTGTGTTGTAGTGTTGTTATTCTATATTAAGTACACCGAGAGAGCCACGAAACCGCAGTCAAATTCCATGTTTGTGCAAAACTACATGGCCAATAAACATGATTCTGATTCTGACTAGATATTCTCACTCATCACTTTTTGATGTAGCATTTCCAATTATAACATTGATATTTTCAAGCCAAAAGACTGTTGAATTTCATTTAATAAGCTCCCCATAGCTGTAAATACTCCAAACACATAAAGCAGTCATCTAATACAGCTGTTTGCACCCATTTCCTTTCCAAATAAATGTTCTTGGTCCATCATCTGCAAGAGGAGGATGTACACTTAGAAACCATCCAGCAGCAGCAGCAAACATAGTTTAGCACTTCTTAAGAGGGATCTTTGTGAATCAGGTCCTTTGAGTGTGGAAAAAAAATCGAGTAAATAGATGAGCTGGTTTATTTATTCTTTTTTTGTGTGTGTGTGCTCCAGAGCAAGAGGAAAGTCGCAGAGTGGGGGAATGGGTATTCACATTGCCCTGTGACACTTGGTAATGTCCTAAGAATGGATCCCCCCCCACACACACACTTATGTTCTATTTGTATATTACCCGAGTTGCCCAATAGCAAGGCAAATTTTAGTAAGGGTATTACTGTGATACTGATACAATGAGTAAATCATTACTTTGGTATATCGTTAAAAAAAACCAATGCATTTCATTTGTGTAACATTGCATAGATCTACAGTACTGATCCTGAAGGACATTTCATAACTTATGAATATGTGGTTTAAACAATTCAATAAGCTTGATGCACTTGTTTTTGAGATTGACAGGTAGGGAACAAGTTCATCATTTCTCATTTCTCTCCTTGTGGCTCCATTATAATGTCAGCTCTGTTGTATATTTTCCAATTTTGAGCAATAGGACGATGTTATGAAATCTCCCTCATCAGCATCTACTTGTGATATGCGTGACTGTGACTGGAATTGTAAGAACGGTAGCTTAGTATATATCATGACACATTTTGGGATAATTTTTTGGCCCGTTTTTAAAGCTCGCACGGGGGAAGAAAAAGAAACAAAATGCTTATGCCTGAAAATATAAATGCTGTAAGTAATGCTTTGATGATTCAGGAGACAACAGAAACACACACGTTAGCTAGTTGAGATGGATAGCAATTCCCTCCATGGGTAATCACATAATGCTGCCGAATACGGTTCCTGCACTTCTTAATTGATCTGAATTATGCATGCCAGGTCTGAATGTTAACGCTGACTCAATAGCAAATATAGAGCACCAAATTACACTTCTAAGTTTGTTTCAGGTTCCACTTTATAATGAGTAACTGTAAATAGTGATTAATAAATGAGCAGTAGGGCACTTATAAGCTCTAACAACATATTTGTTAACATTAGCAAGATGCCTTATAAATATTAATAACCATTTGATAACTCTTGAATTTTTTTTTAAAGTAGTTTTGTACTACTCATAAATAGGTTTTGAAGCAAAAGTTAGCCACTAAGCTGGGGGTTTGAATGTTACTAGGCTTGCTTTCAGCATGTTGCTATGGTTACATAGCAACTTTACAGCCAGCACATTCATTTAAATGGTTTTAACTCACAGCCTGCAGCCAATCAGAAATCAGCATTCTCCACGACCATGGTATATTAAAATGGCAATTAATATGCTGTGTTGTAAGGGCTTATAAGTGCCCTATTATTCCTTTATCCCCTGTATTAATCACTATTAACAGGTATTCATTATAAAGTGATAGGCTGTTCTTTTTTTGGGGGGGGGCTTGTTTAGAATAGAACAGCATACACTTTATTAGTCATTTGTACATACATACAGTGAAATTTACTCTCTGCATTGAACCCATCCTAGCTGTGTAGCTAGGAGCAGTGGGCAGCTGCTGTGCAGCACCCGGGTACCAAGTCCAGTTATTTCCTTCTATTGCCTTGCTCAGGGGCACAGGTAGGAGTAGTTACTCTAACATGCATGTCTTTTTGATGGTGGGAGGAAAGCGGAGCACCTGCAGGAAACCCACGCAGACACGGTGAGAACATGCAAACTCCACACAGAAAGGACCTGGGACGGCCTGGGGTTTGAACCCAGGACCTTCTTGCTGTGAGGCAACAGTGCTGACCACTGGGCCACCGTGCCACCCATTTATTCATGTATTCCAGATGTTCTTAGTTTTTCCGTCTTCAGACAGCAGAAGTCTGTTTACTTCTCACTCCTATATCATTAAATTTAAAAGTCAACATAAACTGATTCATTTAAAAGGACCTCTCACTGTTCTTTAAAGGTTGCATTTTGGTCAGTGAGAGGTTATAGGAAAAATGCTCACTCTCTTCCAAGTGGACATTTGTAGAGTCTCTAAAACCACATCTGTATTTAGTTACAAATTATGTTTCCCACTGCGCCACACTTTTACCTCTTACCTACAAAATTCAAAGTGTGTTTGTGTGTGTGTGTGTGTTTTCCTCAAGTGAAATATCATTTCACAGTACACACACAGACATCTCAACCCCTATTCTTGGATGCTCAGTAGTGCTGAGTGGAGCTCTGTGAACTTCAGCTGAGAACCAAGCAAATGCTTTCCTCACCAGTTATTAAATATACATTCTGAAATAATTCACCCTGGTTTCACACCTCATGGCACCCCTACTCATTTACTGTCAAGTAAATGAGTAGGGGCGCCATGGGGGTGGCATTAACACTATCCAAAACCTAACAGGATCATAAGAGTACACGTGAGAGCTAAAACGTGAGGGGAATGGTTCAAGACGGTTTTCTCTCTCAGTAATGAGCGGAGATTATATTGAAATGACTTGCACAGCTGCACGATATTCAAATAACAGTCAAAAAATATCTATATTTGGGTAGATCATAAATGCAGTGCATCAACACTCATCGACTTCACACACCTCAACATCCCTGCATTTATGTCCTGTTTCTTCCATCCTTCTATTTGCATTCAAGAAAAATTTTAAAAATTTTAAAAAAAGGTTTACTTCCACACGCTGGGAAGAGATTTTAAGGAATGTAAGATTTGGATAATTTTTCACATGTGTTGGATTTCTCAAGATCCAGTGACTCCCTTAGCACCACACTTTCACAGTGGGGCCCCTGTTAGCCCATCCATCACCTGGATGGAAACAATGAGTTACGAGGGTTTCACAGGATCTCCAGGAATCAAGCCGGTGATGTATTAACTGGGGAAACATACCTCCGTCAACTCTCAAAGGACTCCACACTCGGTGCTCATATTCAGTGGGATGCTGCATTATTGCGCCTCCATCATTTTGTTACGTGCACAGCATGGCTTTTTACAGACCCACCAGAAAATCCATCAAATAGGCCCTTTAATTGTTACAGCTGGCAAATTATCAGGAATCGGGAACATTTATTTGTGGTTTCATTTAATGCACTCGCGTACATGAAATGAAACGAAATATCGTTTCCCCCAGCCCACAGCAGTGCAACACAAAGACAAAAACACAAATCCAAACTACAAGAACACTTATATCCAACATATATATATACGTACACTACCGTTCAAAAGTTTGGGATCACCCAAACAATTTTGTGTTTTCCATGAAAAGTCACACTTATTCACCACCATATGTTGTGAAATGAATAGAAAATAGAGTCAAGACATTGACAAGGTTAGAAATAATGATTTGTATTTGAAATAAGATTTTTTTTACATCAAACTTTGCTTTCGTCAAAGAATCCTCCATTTGCAGCAATTACAGCATTGCAGACCTTTGGCATTCTAGCTGTTAATTTGTTGAGGTAATCTGGAGAAATTGCACCCCACGCTTCCAGAAGCAGCTCCCACAAGTTGGATTGGTTGGATGGGCACTTCTTTGAGCAGATTGAGTTTCTGGAGCATCACATTTGTGGGGTCAATTAAACGCTCAAAATGGCCAGAAAAAGAGAACTTTCATCTGAAACTCGACAGTCTATTCTTGTTCTTAGAAATGAAGGCTATTCCATGCGAGAAATTGCTAAGAAATTGAAGATTTCCTACACCGGTGTGTACTACTCCCTTCAGAGGACAGCACAAACAGGCTCTAACCAGAGTAGAAAAAGAAGTGGGAGGCCGCGTTGCACAACTGAGCAAGAAGATAAGTACACTAGAGTCTCTAGTTTGAGAAACAGATGCCTCACAGGTCCCCAACTGGCATCTTCATTAAATAGTACCCGCAAAACACCAGTGTCAACATCTACAGTGAAGAGGCGGCTGCGGGATTCTGGGCTTCAGGGCAGAGTGGCAAAGAAAAAGCCATATCTGAGACTGACTAATAAAAGAAAAAGATTAAGATGGGCAAAAGGACACAGACATTGGACAGAGGAAGACTGGAAAAAAGTGTTGTGGACGGATGAATCCAAGTTTGAGGTGTTTGGATCACAAAGAAGAACGTTTGTGAGACGCAGAACAAATGAAAAGATGCCGGAAGAATGCCTGACGCCATCTGTTAAGCATGGTGGAGGTAATGTGATGGTCTGGGGTTGCTTTGGTGCTGGTAAGGTGGGAGATTTGTACAGGGTAAAAGGGATTCTGAATAAGGAAGGCTATCACTCCATTTTGCAACGCCATGCCATACCCAGTGGACAGCGCTTGATTGGAGCCAATTTCATCCTACAACAGGACAATGACCCTAAACACACCTCCAAATTGTGCAAGAACTATTTAGAGCAGAAGCAGGCAGCTGGTATTCTATCGGTAATGGAGTGGCCAGCGCAGTCACCAGATCTGAACCCCATTGAGCTGTTGTGGGAGCAGCTTGACCGTATGGTACGCAAGAAGTGCCAGTCCAACCAATCCAACTTGTGGGAGCTGCTTCTGGAAGCGTGGGGTGCAATTTCTCCAGATTACCTCAACAAATTAACAGCTAGAATGCCAAAGGTCTGCAATGCTGTAATTGCTGCAAATGGAGGATTCTTTGACGAAAGCAAAGTTTGATGTAAAAAAAATCTTATTTCAAATACAAATCATTATTTCTAACCTTGTCAATGTCTTGACTCTATTTTCTATTCATTTCACAACATATGGTGGTGAATAAGTGTGACTTTTCATGGAAAACACAAAATTGTTTGGGTGATCCCAAACTTTTGAACGGTAGTGTATATATTAAAAAAAATTCACTGCAAAAGAGCAAACACTAGGATGACTGTCGGAACTGCCAGGCTAGCAGTTAGCTTAGCCTGCCCCGCTTCCACATCCTGTCGGACCACTCCAGGCAGGGCCGTGGTCCCAGGGCCCACCGGACGCAGCAGACCAGGCTCCCCCAGCTGATCCAAAGCCAGCTCTCCCAGCCAGACACCTTCGACACACCTCCCCGCACTCCACATGACAACACCAAAAACACAGTCAACGCTAGGCGAGGCCGCCGCCAGACCGCTCTCGGTGTTGTCAGAACTGCTGGTCTGCATGGGCTAGCAGTTAGCTTAGCCTGCCCCGCTTCCACGTGCTGTCAGACCGCCCTCAGTGTTACTTCTTTGGGTGCAGCTGTGGGCAGGGCCGTGGTCCCTGGGCCCACAGGATGCAGCACACTCTCCCAGCTGATCCTGCGCCAGTTCTCCCAGCCAGCAAATGAAGACACAAACTTAGACGCAGATATGGACAAAGACGCTGCACGGACAGTACTGGGTGAGGCCGCCGCAAACGTCAATTTGCACCGCCATCTTCCCATTAATCATAACATTACACAAAATAATATCATAACATAATCATAACAGTAGGTTGTGAGACTTTTATCATCTGCCACCAAAACGTTTGTTTGGTAGCTTCGGATACCTAATTAGGAAAACTGTGAGGTGGTGGGACACTAAAACACAACAACACAACACTGACTTGTGACACAGAAGCAAAACAAACATGAGCATCAAACATTAAGATTCTCGCCACACCGGTGCAAAATAAAACATGAGTGCAACAATTCATCCTGCATTGATGTTCTGAAAATAAGCAATTGTTTAGTGGAATTGTTTCTCTCCCCCTCTCTTTTTTTATTTGTATTTTTGTCAGTGTTGAAGGATTATGGCCAAATTTTGGAGCTGGGTGGTCTGGAACCGATATTTTGCCTGAAAAGCTTGAGTAATGGCACGGTAGCACAACATCCCTAAGTCCCCCTGAAGGGTGGGTAGCAGAGTTAGCGAAACACACACACACACACACACACACACACACACACACACACACACACACACACACACAGTAGAATATCTCTTTATATGTCCCTATTTAGTGTCCATAGAGAATTGCAGAGATGGGAGATATGTCTGTATCTAGCTATGTGTTGATGCCATAGGCGTGAATAATATCCACATAAAAATATGGTGTTAGAATTATAAGCCTCCGTTTTAACATGCAGTCTTTATCTCAATCTAGATTTGGACTTAGTGGCGATGCAATACTATATATGTACCCCTCAAAGCTTAATGCCCCCTTTATCGCTCACTTTCAAAATTTGCTTCGAAGCACTATGATAGGGTCATTATCGGACAGGCTCCGTGGAAGTTCTGGTATAAGAACACATTGAAAAGCTGAAAATTGCAAATTTTTGCATGGAGCAATCATTGTTTTCTTCTTCTTTTTTTTAAAAGTTTGCTTGTCACTAAGGTATTAACTCTAATCCCACCCGCTGTTAACACCATAGGCCGCCATCTTACTGTAAGAAAGTTATTTAGCTGACATTAAATGTGCATAAGCCTCTTGGAGCCATGCCTGGAAGCTGTGCTGGAACAGCAGCAGTGGAGTCCTTCTGTCACTGTTACATCTGAGACACTTTGCTCACCTCCACCAGGAGAGAGGGAGGAGCTTCTGGTTGGCGACCAGCATTTGGACTTCCTCCCTAACAGAGGCTAGGCCTTGTTCAACCGCTAATTGATAAACATTTTGGGAAAGACAGGCTGTTTTTTTTTTGTTTGTGTTTTTTCAGAATCGATCATGAAATTTTAAGAAGTGAGAAAAAAGGGCGGCACGGTGGCGCAGTGGTTAGCTCTGTCGCCTCACAGCAAGAAGGTCCTGGGTTCGAACCCCGGGGTTGTCCAACCTTGGGGTTCATCCTCCATGTGGAGTTCGCTTGTTCTCGCCGTGTCTGCGGTGGGTTTTCTCCGGGTGCTCCGGTTTCCCCCCCATCAACAAAACATGCATGTTAGGGTTAATACTCCTGTCTGTGCCCCTGACCGAGGCATGGCAAGACCAACTGAAGTTGGTCCCTCGAGGAATTTCCCCACGGGGATCAATAAAGTATCTCAACCCCCCCCCCTAAAAAAAAAATCCCCCCGTTATTTAATGAAGCATCTTGTCAGACAATCTCTTCATATTATATAAGTGTAAGCATTTAGCATCATTGAAAAATAGCTAAATGACGACCAAGCAAAAGTCTTTAACAGAATCCTGAAGGCCTCGCCTTAGTTTGCTGCTTTATTTTCATTGAGTCATTCCAGAAAATGTCCTTCACCCTGCTGAGATTTAAAGATATTACTTTACAGCCTTGGAAAAATCAGGCGACATTACCTTGTAGACATCTGAACAATAGTTTGCACTCATTGGGACAAATGTGTGTGTGTGTGTGTGTGTGTGTGTGTGTGTGTGTGTGTGTGTGTGTGTGTGTGTGTGTGTGTGTGTGTGTGTGTGTGTGTGTGTGTGTTTGTGTATGTTTTCTGAGTCACTCTAGACAGTTTCATAGTCAATATGGTTCTTTTCAGCACAGTCAGCAGTATGCTGATAGGAGGTTTTTTTTTCTTCTTTCCCCATCCTCATGACTATACATTGAGTTTGCACACTATGGCTGGCTCTGAGGTGCTTGAAGTGTGCACTTCTGAAGGGTGCTTGAAATGCATGGTTCTGCTGAATAATGACAATCTTCACCCCGGTTAGACCATCAAGGGAAGCTGAATCAAAGTTCATGGGAGGGCAGACAGCATTCATCATTAGAGCGCTCTGATGCGGGATGTGAGACGCTGTAGCTGTCATTATAGGTCACCAACCCTGCGAACATCATTAGCGCGCAAACTTGCTATAACCACCAGAGACCAGAAACAATAGCATGTCAATATGTGACGAGGCTATTTTTGGTGTGCAAGTGAGGCAACAAAGTGACAAAAACTACTGAGGAAGTGCGCCGTGAAAGCTGAAATTGGTTCTCGCTGCCTGACCGTTTGACTTTCCTCTGTGTTTCAGTGCGTCCCGCAGAGGCAGGCCGAGCTTTATTTTTCTAATGTGGATATTCTGTATGCTTTGTCGGCCCCCTTTAAAGAAACATTGCCAGCCATTAGAAGGACTCTAAGGATGCTAGCTGTGTCTCACGCTGCTATCATTTATATGGACACATTATTCTGACCTTGTAGGAATTGACATTTCCATGTGAGGACATATAACCGTGACAGTTTTCTCTCGTTAGAGCGTATTGTGATGAATGTTGCAAACCTTTTTCAAATACTGAGTTTCTCTCATTCTATAAAGTCCCTTTCCTGTGGGCAGGGACCGTTCAACAAGCTTAAAAAGCCACCGCTAATGTGTCTTCTCCCCTTCATCCTGATCTGCTCCTCACAATTACGCTCAGTCAAAAGGATGAAATCAATAAGTGGTCAAATTTTCACATAGTGCGGGGATGTCCAAGTAGCGTAGCTGTCTATTCCATTGCCTACCAACACGGAGATCGCCAGTTCGAATCCCCGTGTTACCTCTGGCTTGGTTGGGCGTCCCTATGGACACAACTGGCCGTGTCTGCGGGTGGGAAGCCGGATGTGGGTATGTGTCCTGGTTGCTGCACTAGCACCTCCTCTGGGAGGTCAGGGCGCCTGTTCAGGGGAGAGGGGGAACTTGGGGGGGGGGGTAGCGTGATCTTCTCATGTGCTATGTCCGCCTGGTGAAACTCCTCGCTGTCAGGTGAAAAGAAGCGGCTGGTGACTCCACATGTATGGGAGGAGGCATGTGGTAGTCTGCAGCCCTCCTCGGATCGGCAGAGTGGGTGGAGCAGAGAACGGGACGGCTCGGAAGAGCGGGGTAATTGGCTGGATACAATTGGGGAGAAAAAGGGAGGAATCCCCCCCCCCCAAAAAAAGGATGAAATCCATAAGAGGTCACATTTTCACACAGTGCAGGTTTACCTCGTGAGTTCATTAAATGAAATGCATTCACTGTCTGGCTCCATATTCTGATCAGTCCTGCCAGAAAACGAATCAGTGACTCATCAAGCCATGGGGGAGGCTTTTTACGGTCAAATATGTGATTTATGTGCCACACAAGCAGTGGCGCCGTAAGTGGGTATAATGTGATGAAGATTCTAAGGGCCCGAGACTAGAAGGGGGCGCTACAACAGTGCTCAAAATTATTTTTTTATAAATTTATTTCTAGTTTTTCCCCTTATCCCACCCGATAACCCAATGACATATGGCCAGATCTTGTCGAAGAAGACCTCTCTGATTCACGATCCACAGGAAGGAGAGATCCACAGGAAAGAGCCCGCAGGTTCAATCTGGGCTATGGTGGTGTCATGTTCCTTTTTGTTAAGAGCATTTTATATGTCAATTTGTCAAACTAGACAGTACAATCCTGAGTGTTCATTTAACTCCGAGAGTGTACAAATGGGTCCATTTGTACACTCTCGGAGTTAAATGAACACTCAGTTATTTGCTGTGTAAGAAGATGGGCGCCCTTATTGGAGAAGCTGCTGATGAGGGGATTGTTGGGCAAGCTGGTAGCACGGGATGAAGGTACAGGAAGGGGTTTAATGTTTAGAGAAGTCAGGAAAAGAATGATATAATTATTCGATTAATTAAATAAATAAAGGGCGCTCAGTCATATTCTTCATAGGGGCGCAAAATCCCTGGCGGCACCCCTGCACACAAGACCCAGAGATATTCCAATGCCATGTCTAAATTCCTCACATGCTTTGCATTTCTTTTTGTCATCGATGCGTATCTCCTTACTGATCTTTGATATTCAAATCACAATGGGTTCTTTAAATGGATTTCCTGTTTGTACAATGATAAAATCACCCCGCTGCAGCTCGGGACCTCTAATCATCCTCGTGTGTGGAAAGCATCGGGAGGCCTTTTCCACCTTTCACCATATATATATATATATATATATATATATATATATATATATATATATATATATATATATATCCGTTTTATTCAGGACTTAATATATGCTGCTGAAAATGTGCTTTTCCCCGTTATTCTGTTTTAATAGGTTAGTTCAATAAGGGACGTCCAGAGCTTTTTATCAAGGTGACCTGGTCAATCTCATTTCGTGGAAAGAGAGACTAATCAGTACGCTATCTGAAATAGTATCACCAGCTAGGATTGCACATGGCCCGTGCTACCGATGCCTGACACATGTTGATGGAGATGGTGGTGGGGGTATATGAAATAATTCTGCAATTGGCGCTCTTCTGAAAGCAAACTCATCATTTGTGCAAGTGCCTGTGCTGTCAGTGGCATTACCTCTTGCTCTTCAGGAGCTTATGCATCTATCCCCTGTAAAGATCAACCTTAAAACATCACGGCACATTTCTTTAATTACAATTACAATTAGTTTCATTTAGCAGATGCTTTGATCCAAAGTGACGTACATCTTAGAGTTAATACAACACAAAGAACCAAGTTCAAGTCCGATAGGACATATACGACATACAGGTGTCAACAGGCAGTGCAAAAAGGCAATGCATAGGGTGCACAGAAGCAATTTTTTGTTTTGTTTGATTTACTATTATTAATACCATCAGGTGTGGAGGTGTTGGTGAAAGAGCTGGGTCTTTAGCTTCGTCTTAAAGATGGACAGGGCGTCAGCGGGTCGAACAGAGTTTGGTAACTCGTTCCACCGCTGGGGAACTACAGAAGAGAAGAGTCTGGCGAGTGAAACACCCTCAGTGCAGATAGGAATGTGGCAAAAGTCTGACATAGAATAGAAGTCCTTCCCACCACGACAACTTTCTGCCCCACATCCCTGCTGTTATGTATCTGAGGCCTAGCTGACATGCGTGGGTGGTGTACGGGCCATTTTCTTTATATTTATATATATATATATATATAAATCCAGTGAGTCAAGTCAGGACAAGCCTGTTTCACACTGATGATTGCTTATGGCATGAAACAGGCTTGTACTGTTCCATAAAGAATTTACTTGACTCACTGGATTATATATATATATATATATATATATATGTGTGTGTGTGTGTGTGTATATTATGCATGCATATATGTATAATATATTTATCTGTCTATCTATCTATCTATCTATCTATCTATCTATCTATCTACGTATATATATATAATATTATATATATATAGTAGTATTATTATAACATATTTATTTATATATAATATATTTATATTTTTCTTCTCTTTTTGGGACATATTTTTCTTTTCATAAGCACACAGAGAGCCATCGTTTCATGTGCAAAGCATATATTTACATGCTACACACACACACAGTGGAAACTAGGGCACGTGCAAACATTTTTTTATTCTCGTCATTTCAAGTCATATTGGTTTTTCAGTTGCGTAATGTGGCTTTCATAGAATTTGTATGTGCTTAGTTTGAGTACAGCATTAGTTATGCACACAGTTGCTTATCAAAACATGGAAAAGACATAACAGCGTCGGTTATGAATAATATGCGTACTATCATTGGATGTGTAGGGATTTCTCACACTGATGCAACACTTTGGTCCAACGATGTGCTCACTATCGTGCACGCTCCTTAACAGTACTGAAGTCTCAACCGTATTTACTTTGGTTGCTCTATTATTACATATTTTCTTTTTATCTTCTTGATTCCAGCAGTGCAAACACAACCGGTTGCACACAAAGCAACATCGTATTGTGGGTAATTCCACATTGAACAAGAAATAAATAACACACGTGTTGTGTTACAATGCTGTGGTTTCTAAGTAGCTATCATGAATGACACTTGGGCCAGGCTTATTTAATGATGGTGCATAGTATTGTCTTCGAGACTTGCAGAAAAAAAAAGTGCTTCACCGTTGTGGGAAAGCACCGGTCCTCTGTTCTCATTAACTGTACCGCAGAACAGATGTGCCAAAAATATACTCTCAAGGACTGATTTGTTTTAAGCATGTGAAAATAGGAAGAAGAGAAAGAAAAAAAAAGACTTCAGAAAGAACACCCAAGTGTTTGAAGAGGGACCCTGAAAACCTGCATAAATTACTGTATTGTACGCAACCCCCCCCCCCCCATTTTTCTCTATAATGTGACCTAATTCCTTATACCCTGGGGGAGCCGGCAGAATCTGAATCTTTCCCAACGTTCATGTAGGCTAAAAGACTTACAATAGCGTACAATACTTAGAGAATGACCTTAAGTATAAAGCTGATCAAGATACAGATTTAGGCATTTGGGTTGGCGATGAAGTTATGATAGCCAGAAGTGAGCGATCAACCGTTTCGCCTTACATATTTGCTGATGAATCGGTGCTCACCTCAATGGTGATTCAGATCAGCCGCTGCCTGCCAGTGGACGGATCACCTCTGCACAGCTGAAGGGTGCATTGTTGTCAGCGCCGCATTTGGTTACTTGGCAAATTATGGACTTGAGGAGATAAAATGAGATGTTTCTGCAACAATCACACTGTTATGGGGAGACGGACACCTCCTTGCAATGCTATTAAGTACCTGTTAGACCATCCTTTTTACTGTACAAAAATAGTGTTTTTGTGTCCAGGAGAAGAAAAAAAAATGCCAAGGTTACCAGCAAGAATATTCACAATCTGCAAAATTCTCTAAAAGGTCATTCTGGACTGAAGCTAGTCCTGAGTATTCAGATGACCATTGCTATCTATCATTTAGCTATACTCACTTCTCGCTGAATGCCTCTAAAATAGACAAAGAAAAATAATGGTTTGGACATGCCACACATGTGTATTAAGGCTTCAAATGCAACTTGCTCAAAATGTTGTAAGGGGTCAAGGAAGCGTAAATGTATGGAACAGTTGAGGATCGCCGGTTCAAGTCCTCGTGTTGCCTCTGGCTTGGTTGGGCATCCCTGCAGACACAATCGGCCATGTCTGCAGGTGGGAAGCCGGATGTGGGTATGTGTCCTGGTCATTGCACTAGTGCCTCCTCTGGTTGCTCACAGGCGCCTGTTCAGGGGGGGGGTTAACTGGGGGGAATGGTGTGATCCTCCCATGCGCTATGTCCCCCTGGCGAAACTCCTCGTCAGGTGAAAAGAAGCGGCTGGCGACTCCACATGTATCAGAAGGAGGTATGTGGTAGTCGGCAGCCCTGCCCAGATCGGCAGAGGGGGTGGAGCAGTGACCGGGATGGCTCGGAAGGGTAGGGGTAATTGGCCGGATACAATTGGGAAGAAAAAAAGGGGGGGTGGTTAAACAGTCAACGGCATATCATACTGGGCTCAGTAATTGAATAACACAGTTGTCACTTGTGAGAGCAGGGATAGCTCTAAATGGTAAATGGACTGCATTTATATAGTGTTGTTCTAGTCTAGCAACCCCTCAAAGGGCTTTACAGGGTGTACGCCTCACACTCACCCATTCACACACACATTCATACACTGATGATGGAGGCTGCCATGCAAGGCGCCAACCTCCTCATCAGGAGCTGCTAAGGGTTCAGCATCTTGCTCAAGGGCACTTCGACACACTCCCTGGAGGAGCCGGGGATCGAACAGGCGACCTTCCGATTACTAGACGACCCGCTCTACCTCCTGAGCCATGCCGCCTCCATCTACTTAATATGTAGTCTCGCATAGCCAGGCCTATCTCTCCACTTCGTTTCAGCTCTGTGGCAGCACTGGAGAAAGGGTCTGGCTGAGCCCATTATCCTTCTGGTATAGGGGGGGTAAAAAAACACCCTGGCTTGTTTATATTTCCTTAAACCAGCCACAATCATCTTGGGCGGCACTAAGCCCAGGATGCCGCTATGAAAACGGTAACACGCAGATAGTAGAATCCCGGCTTAAGTAGTTGCTCAATGGCAGGCTTACACCCGCAGCCTACTTGCTGTGAGTCAGACTACTTAATATGTACTTAACATCACTGTGGCTTCAAAACAAACAGAAGGAGGGTGGTGGGACTAAGAGCTTAATATGCAAACAGCTATGGCAGGGCAACAGCAAGCAATAAACATGCTAATTTAGGAGAGTGTAACAGTCACTTATCTTGAGCCAAGAAAAAAAAATAGTCACATCAAAAGTGGCTTATAGCGTTCTCCAAACCTTCCGGAGCAAACATAGGCAGGCGTTAGTAGTCATGGCAGGCAGCGAGCAGATGAGGTTGAGTGCCACAACCGTAGTTTGTTTTCTGCCTTGTACCCCAAAATTTATAAAATATTAAAGGGTTATTTTGGATGAGAGTAACATCATCATTTACATATAAAGTGTGTGTTTTCAATGGAATAATGCCTGTGCTCAAGGACAGCAGTGGCATTCCTTATGGAATATGCAGATTTGTTTTATCATGTGTGCGTGTGTGTTTACGTGTGTGTAAAAGCATGTAATCATGTCTACGTAATACGTGCCAGAGTTGCATTCAGAGTTGCAAAATAACTTGCAGAGCTGCTCTCTAAGCACAATACTGGCTGTTGACTTGTTTGCTATTAAATATGAAATGTTATTAACGTGAGCTTTTACAAAATATGTTTTTCATACAGTATCTAAGGACTTCACTTATTCAAACTTTAGCTACTATGTTCAAAGTTACATTTCAAATCTAGTACTTTTTCAAGCTTAACTAAAATGGACACTCTTGAAGGCAATTCTAAAACTCCAAGCATCACACATACAATGAAGGATTTCAAATATATTTACTTCAACCTTTGTAAATGTACTAACTCTAAACGACCAGGCAAAGATGAGGTATGGAGCTGTAATTTCAGGAGTATTCCTGAGTCCTGAAACATCGGTGATGTTAGCCTGTCCAGTCTTGCTTGTTGACCTTTTCTCGGTCATTGCAAATATTTCTTAATTTCTCCTGCCCGCTTCCACTTCAGTCCTCTGTAAGTTTAGCTCACATTGGCTATTAATGCTCTCTAATCTTGGAATAAAATACCGATCCCCACATACTGAAGGACTTGTTTAGAGCCGCACGCAGTTGTCATGTTGAAAATAACCAATCAATTTGGTGCTTCATGGTTTGCCCTGATCGATCACAAAGTCCAATTGGTGGTTAAAACTGCATCTGTATATGTCTCACACTGTGGGATGAGCTTTGCCAACTGCTGGTGCCAACCAATTATCTAATCACGACTTCCTCAATTGGAGGGAAGGGCGAATCTGGTGTAAATTGACCCAACTTTATTATCCTCTCATGTAAGTCAGTTTTCAAGCTGCAGTATCCATCCATCCATCCATTATCCATTATGTGCTCTCAGGGTCGCGGGGATGCTAGAGCCTATCCCAGCAGTCATTGGGTGGCAAGCGGGGAGACACCCGGGACAGGCCACCACGCCGTCACAGGGCCGACACCCACGCGCGCGCACACACACACACACACACACACACATTCATACCTAGGGACAATTTAGCATGGTCAGTTCACCTGACCTGCATGTCTTTGGACTGTGGGAGGAAACCGGAGCACCCAGAGGAAACCCACACAGTCATGGGGAGAACATGCAAACGCCACACAGAGGACGACCTGGGATGACCCCCAAGGTTGGCCTACCCCGGGGCTTGAATCCAGGACCTTCTTGCTTTGAGGCGATCGCGCTAACCACTGCGCCACCGTGCCGCCCCAAGCTACAGTGTGTATATATATATATATATATACATATATATATATATACGTATGTGTGTGTGTGTATATATATATATATATATTCTTTTTTTTTTAATTGCTCCAAAACTCGCCCTTTTAACCAGTCAGAGAAGCTCAAAGGGACGGGGCGTTCCTCCATGCTGTTAATCAACTTTGTGAACTCAGTGTGAAATGCATGCTTTGCTTGACAATTCTCGGTTAAAGCACAGTTCGCAGTAGGCTTGTCTCCCTCGGCCAAATGAAAATAACGCAGGAGAAGTGTGATTCATTCATAAAATAGTCTTCGGCACAAACTTGTACTTACACCCTTGTGGAGAGTTTAGTCTTCGAGTTTTGGGTAAGCCCTGAATCTTGGCACCAGTTCATACACGAGGCCTACTGTTGGTGTAAATAAAACAATTATTACATGCCTAGATTATATATATGATGCGTTATACTCTCCTCATGGTGCCATTATGTGTCTTGCACAGAGGTGGTCACATAAGGTGCCACCTATAAGTACTGAAGTGCTTAAACAACAATGTTGGTGTAACCTAGAGATTCACTGAATATATTTTTTACATGAGTAGATTATCAGAAACAATACAAGTTTTCCCATTTTCCCGGTTATGTGGGACAGACCCACACATGGGCATGATCCTGGTTTGGAGGGAGGGGTTGAAGGATGGAAGGAGGAAGCAGAGAGATGAGGGGTGGTGGATTTTTTGTTTGTGTACTTTCAAAATCTCAGAAATCAGAAACATTTAACATGAATAAATTAATAATGAAATAATTCGAGTGTCGGACAAAACTGTATTTGAATTTCTGCATAGCCACCACAACTTCAAATATCATATAGTGTGCAACATCACCCTGAGAACAAGGACAGGAGAGGTGAAGCTGGTTCCTTGGGTTTCTTTGATGATGTTGATAAATGACTTAACTGTAACTTGCCCTAAAAAGAATACATTAAGTACTTATATGAATCTTGGACAACTAATTTCAATTGCAAAGTCAGTGACTTAGAATCTAACCTGTACTTTTAACTGTGCATTTACTACTAAATTTTGACCGTCCCTAAGACACACTGGCGTGACTGTCCCTGAAGACACACTGGTACCATTGTGCCAGTTTACATTCATTATTGGCCCTCCAATGTCGACCCGGGGACATGGCCTTTCAGGGCTCTATTTTATGAAACTGGGTGCAACTGCAAATGCAACGCGCTGCCACACTTGGCTGTGTCAAATATATTATTGATAATTTGGTGACCATATAGACTTAAATGCAACCCTGGTGCAGCATGGTGCAATTGATAAATGGGTTGGATTAGGATACATACATTATGAGCGGGTGGGGTTGGGGAGGGTTTCGACTTTGCCAATCAAATCAGCCCCTTTCACACCTTGTAAGTGTGCTATGGCACAGTTTATTGTCATTTTTATGATGGATGATGAGGAAAGCTCATTAGAATAGCTTCACATTCCTCCTTGGTTAACTTGCATAAATTAAATCTAGCAATGGTAAATTCTTTCCCTGTACTGCTGCTTTCTTCCAATTATATCCTGCATCCCTATAGATTGTGACAAAGCAAAATATATGTAAATTTGAACCAGTACACAAGATGATCATGATTGAATAGCCTGGCTGGAGTAACTTTACAAGCAGCATTCAGGGTTTGCTCAAGCCAACAGTGATTGACAATAATCTGGTGAAGGACCTAGCACTGGTGTGGATTTTCACTCCCATCCGGATTTTGTGTCTCAGTAAAAAAAAGATTCTTCTGACCTGCTCATGGGATTGATAGTGAATTTGACTCCTGTGTAAAAAAAAATAAATAGTGGACAAAGGGCAGGAACTGAAATGACAAGACAGATGAGTACTTTAAAGACACCCGACAATGATTGAGGTTATAGTAAGTTGATTGAACTGAACTGGGAGACCTCGTGACAAGATCCCTTCCCTCTTAAAGGATGGATTCTGGATCTTCCACAAATCAATCAGGAACACCAAGGAGGGTGGGTGGGTGGGATTCAGGAGCAAGTGGCCTGGGAGCTTTTGGATGGGACCAGGGAGCTGAGGCTTGAGAGGTGGACTGAAGAACACAACTGATCTGGAGGGCGACTATGATGTGGGACCTAAGGGCAAAGCAGCTCTGGTAGATGGGCAGGAGGACAACCATATATGTGGGGCTGCTCTAGAGGATGATCTGGAGAAGACAGGAAAGTAGCAGGACCACTCTGGAGGCCGACGATGTGGGTGGGACCAATCTGATAGCAGGCAATGAGGACAGGACCGCTCTGGAAGTAGGTGACATAGGCAGAACCAATCAGGAGATCAACCAGAAGGCAGGAAACCAGAAAGGGGGCACTTGGATGGTCAGCCAGAGTACAGGGGAATCTGGTCAGAGGGCTTGGGATTGAAGGCACAGGGACTGGACAAATAGGAAGCAGGGGGTTGGACATCTGGAGTTATAGGAGGCGAGGCTGCTGAAGACTCTGGAGGCATAACCATAGGAGGACCCGGAAGCTGGGCCACTGAAGACAAAGGAAGCTGGGCCACAGGAGACACAGGAAGCTGGGCCACTCTGAACGCTGCAGACTCAGGAGGCTGGGCTGCAGGGGATACAGAAAGCAGGGAGCTGGCCTTCTTGGGGAAGGCTGGAACCAGGCAACCTCAAAAGCCACAGGTAACAGCCAACCAGGAACCCCAAACACCAAGGACCCCGCTACTTCGGGCAGCTGGAGGTAGGGTTAGGCAATAGTGAAGATGACCGTCTGACAATCTGGAAGGTTTGGCTGTGGGTCGGCGAAGATGGCCGACTGCTGGAGATCTGGCAGGGCATCAGCAGGTGCAGCCCATGGCTGGAGGTCCTGTAGGGTGTTGACAGGTGCAGCCTATGTCTGAGGGTCTTACACAGTGTTGGCAGGTGCAGCCAATGGCTGAAGGTCAGGCACGGCGTCGGCAAGTTTGGCCAAAAGCTGGGGGTCCGGCAGGGTGTTGGCAGGTAGAGTGGATGGCTAGAGATCTGGCTGGTTGTTGGCAAAGATGGCCGGTGTCTTGAGGATGTACTGGGTGTCAGTGAGGGCAGCTGATGGCATGAGAACAGGTTGGGTGTCAGCAGGGATGGCCAATGGCTTGGAAACACACTGGGCATCGGCAGGGTCGGCCAGTGGCTCAGGAGCAGGCTCGGTGTTGGCAAGGTCAGCCAGTGGCTCTGGAACAAAACAGGCTGGGCGTCAGCAGAGACAGCTTATGTCTCAGGGGCAGGAACAGGCTGGACCTCAGTAGTGGTGCTGAGCAGTGGAGACTGCCGGCGACCACACATTCACCTGGGGACAGGGTGGCCCTCAGTAGTGGTGATGGGCAGCAGAGACTCTGACGCTGGGCAGTAGAGACTAATGTTGGGCATTAGAGACTCTGTTGTGCTTAGCGGCTGAGGTTCTGGAGGCTGGCAGGTTCTGACAGAACACACTCTGGGACCGACTGGTCTGGTTGCAGCTCGGCCTGTTGACACACTGGTTTTCCTGCCATGAAGCCTGAGAATTTGGCTGACACTACGAGGACCCCCCCCCCCAGAACCAGGTGGGTTCCCTAGAATGGGTTTGGGGCTGGAGCCAGCTCTAGACAGGCAGGTTGCAGTCCCTCTGCTATGGAGATAGATGGCTGGCCATGGTGTTGAAGCGTGCTGGAACGTGCCAGCAGGCTATTCACATATGAATCTGAGTCTACTGGGTTCATGTTTGGCCAGATCGTAATATTTCCCAGGGAAACTGGTCGATGAGAACCCAAGTACACGATTCACAGGCAGGAAGGTTACAGTAACACTCAGTTTAATGGTCAAAAGCAGGCATGGTCAGTACATAGGGAATTAGTCTGACAAGCGACCAGATATGCAAGGGGTAGGCAGACAGGCAAAACAAGTTCAAAGTTCGTTCCAGTTATCGGGGTATTCAGTCCAAACAGGCAACCAGATCTGACAAGGGGCAGGCAAGAGAAACTAGGTCAAGAAAACAGGCAAAGACTCAAAAACAGGGTAGACAGTCAAAACATGAGCTAGAGAATGCTGTATTACTTGGCAGTACCCACAAGACAGAAGACAATCTGGCAGGGGAACAGGGAAACCAGGGCAGCATTAAGTGCTTGGGAGCTAATCAGGAAATGGGGAACAGGTGTGGTATACATGGGGTTTACTGTTAGTAAAAACAGGGGCAGGAACTGAACTGATAAGACCGGTGAGTACTTTAAAATAAAACAGGAGAGACAAACGACAATGATTCAAGTTATGAGTCGACTGAACTGAACTGGGAGACATCATGACAGATACATGTGGGGGAAATTAAATGCTTGGTGATTTTGGTTGGTAGCAAAAGTGCATAATGACTTTTAGTCTACCACATTTATGTTTACAAAATTCATTTAGTTTCATTTATTCTCGCCACCCTCTCACCGTCTTCTCCATTTTTGCCTAAGTACACGTCCACTTTTTTTTCCTTTCTCCTCTGTAGTATTCTACTGTGTTTGTTCTCATGGTATTTGCTTTGCTTTTCTATCTCCTTTTCCCACCAGCTCCTGCCTTCTATGCCCATCTGCCCATCCATCATTATCTTTCATTTCCAGCCAAGTGGTTAGCCATGGGATTCTATGAGGTCATCAAAAGTCTAACTTCTGCAGCGGCTGCCAGGCATGTTGACTATTTGATAAGTGCCTCTGTTTCCACATAAGTTTCCTTCATCTGAAATCTCCAGGGGGGTGAGTTCAATATCCATTTCAAATAGTTCAGGTGTTTCGCAATAAAAAAGACCAGAGGGCCAATGTAACAGCAGCGCCACATCCACATGTATCTACTTTATTTTGATTGTCTCCAGGGTTTATGACCCTGGTGACAACCTAATGATGCTCCTTTGAAACCCCTGTGGTTTAAAGGTGATGGGGAGAGCACGGGGGAAACATACACTCTATAAAAGACAGTTGTTTAGAGTGCCTTTCGGGGTAAAATGTACAGCGATCACTCTGAGAGGAACCGGTTGAACCTCACATGAAATGCCATTAATGGTTAAATTTAACACTTAGCTCACCTTTAAAGCAACAAGTGGCTTCTCTGGTTCACCGGTTATTTTAGAACATTGTAGTCTTCTTTAAATTGACCAAATATAAAATAGCATAGAAATTAACCGTTTAGATGGTCAGCTTTATGCTTGTAAAGATCTAATTCCTTAAACCATGAATTTAGTGAAATAAACCTTCCACCTGATTTAGTACGGATGGTGAGACTGAATAACTATAATTATTTTCAATTTTATATTCTTTTTTTTTTGTTCTGTTTTTTAGTTGTGGTCCTATTTATTTTTCCAATACCTGTCTCCTCTATAAAAAAAATTTCACGGGCTCAATTTAAAATAATTAGAAGCAAAATGTTTCATTTTGTTGTATGATCACTCGTTGCACAGAAATGTATCTTCTTTTTTTACTTATTCATCTAATTATGATCATCGAATTAGGCTGAGTAGCTGCAGTCCATTGTCTTGCCTTCATTATCTGAAATATAATGTGAGTCAGACTCACAAACAATGAAATGTTGGCCAAGCACACTGATGCCGTACTGGGGAGAGAAGTATTGAAAATGTGTTTCGACATGATAAGAGGTTTTCCTCGTATTGCTGCTCAAGCCAATCAGCACTCAATCATGTCGTGTTTAGCTACATCTCTCCCAATATCCCTGCCCATGGCAGAGTACCAAACCAACAGTGACTTGATTTATACTTATAAATCATTTGGGATAAGACTCTTTCAAAATTCACAAATAGCAGGGGCTTGAGCTATGAAAACGGCGCTGGAAATATGCACTGCTGGCTGGATGTGAAGCAAGATGTTCATAACAACAAAATTGAATTGTATTTGCTCGGTAGCATGCATAAAAAGTATTGTGTGTTTTTGAATGTCATTTGACATAGTCTTCAAGTTCAAGTCTTCTGGTGCTGTCTTTCAAATTCAAACACAGAGGAAGTTTTCTGCTTGCTAACTGTAATAATGAGAATTTCATAATATATATAAATAGAGCGCAATCGATATAAAACAAAATATTTGCACATTATAGAAAACGATAACAAGTGAAACAACAGTGTTTTTTGTTAATCTTTCAGCTAGTTTTATAAAATGAGTTTTGCTGCATTCTAATAAAAATAATTTTATGAAGTTAATCTAAACATTACTCTATTTCCCATCTTCTGTGTTTTATTCTCTGTGTCTGTCTTAAATTGTGATGTGCTGTATTAGGGAAACTAGTTGGCAAATAATGATTGTTTATTTCTTAATGTTCTGTCATACAGTGTAGTGTTAAACTTCATATGGACATGTTATAGTCGACTTTAGCCAGTTTTTTGTTTTTTTCCGTAATATAAGCTTATTGTGTGTAAACGGGCGGCACAGTGGTTAGTGCGGTCGCCTCACAGCAAGAAGGCCCTGGGTTCGAACCCCGGGGCAGGCCAACTTTGGGGGTCATCCCTGGTCGTCCTCTGTGGGGCGTTTGCATGTTTTCCCTGTGTCTGCATGGGTTTCCTCCCACAGTCCAAAGACATGTAGGTTTAACTTGTCCCTAGGTGTGAATGTGTGTTGTCCCTGTGAAGGCCTGGTGGCCTGTCCAGGGTGTCTCCCCACCTGCCACCCAATGACTGCTGGGATAGGCTCCAGCATCCCACGACCCCCATTGGGATAAGCGGCTTGGATAATGGATGAATGAATGGATATAAATGCACAGGGAGATGGTCATGTGCTTGGTAATTTGCTTGACACACCCGATCTGCACTTTTCAAAAAAAAAAAAAATTGCTCTACATTTGAAATTGCAGTCCATCCCCATTCATTGTGTGTGTGTGTGTGTGTGTGTGTGTGTGTGTGTGTGTGTGTGTGTGCATGCGACCATGTTTGTTTGCTCTATTCTTAAGCATTTTATGAGATAAAATTCTATGGGCCCCTCCAACCATATGCACTAAATGCTATAATATAGGATGAAAAATACAGCACACGTGCAGCACTAGCTGCATATACTGTAGTCAACGGTAAATATTGCATATCTACACTGTATATTTGTGTGTTGGTGTACGTGACTGACCGTGCAGTGTATGTGGTGTAGTCCATCTATATGTGTCTGTGGGCGTGTGTGCTTGTGTGTTATCTTTCAAACAAAGGTGCAATGGTAGGGGAGCAGAAGGCTTGGTTTTTTGTATTTTGCTCATTGACTGACAAACATGCCTGGAGACAGGCGAAGCAAAATGCCCTTGGCATGTTAAGCCAAGGGTAGAAAATGAATAAATCATAAATAACCAAATACAGAAACATCATAGACACGTTCCGTTTCTTACAGAGCTTGAAATGTGGTGGTTGTCTCCACAGCCAGCATCCACTGCTCGCTTTGTATTAAAAACTGCCCGACAACTCCCATTTCCACATCATCTGTAATATGAGTGTTGGAGAGAGAGAGAGAGATATTGTTTTTATAATTAAATCAGCCGGTGCCATTATGCTAGGTAGCAACCCCATTCCGTTAATGAAGAAGAGTCAATGTCCTCAACATTTGATTGGAGAGGTCAAGCATTCGGCTCTGAAAGCAGCACTTGAAAACAGCAGTCGGGGTTCTGAAGATGGAGGGGTAAGGATTACATTACATTACGTGGGTTTAGCTAAAGGCATTACCTGCACAGAGAAGAAGCAAGTGCAGACCATTTGACAGGATTTGTTCCCGGAAATGCTATGTGTAGCTGTCTTAAACGTAACAGCCCTGTAAGGTGGTCTCCTGGAAGCAGGAAGATACTCATACCGAATAAGCCTGAGTAGCCTCTCTAAGTGAGTTTATCAGAAAAAAAAGATTTAATTTCTTCTGGCTACTGAGGTACTGCTGGGCTACTCTGGTCACTCTACTGTAGTGAATTCGACCAGAGGAGGCGCTAGTGCAGCAACCAGGACACATACCCACGTCTGGCTTCTCACCCGTAGACACGGCCAATTGTGTCTGTAGGGACGCCCGACCAAGCCGGAGGTAACACGGGGGTTCGAACTGCCGATCCCCGTGTTGGTAGACAATGGAATAGACCGCCACGCTACATCTCTAATTTACAGAAATCCCACGAGCCGACTGGAGCTATATACCCACTGTCGAGTCCAAACAGAGAAGTTGAAGTGTGCAAAAGTAAGGTTGGAGGTTACACTGACAGAGTCTAACAATGAGTCAGTGTGTCCTGTCGGTACTGTGACATACAAAGGTAAAGGAATTTAGGGCCGGCCGTCAAAGTAAGAGGAGATCATGGTCAAAAAATAAGTGTGGAGAAGGAAACTGCAAGGTCTGTCGAGGCAGTCGCTCTGGCAAAGCAGGGTAAGTGGTTGAGGGTTTTTTTTTTGTGTTACGTATCCTTGTCTTTAATGTGTGTGTGTGTGTGTGTGTGTGTGTGTGTGTGTGTGTGTGTGTGTGTGTGTGTGTGTGTGTGTGTGTTTAAGCACATCTGGTCTTCATACACCACATGGCCAAGAGAATGCTGATACCCAAACATCACACCCATATTTGCTATTGATCATCTCATTCCAAAACCATGGGCATTAATATGGAGTTGGACACCCCCCGCTCCCCCCCTTGCTGTGAAAACAGCCTCCACGCTCCTGGGAAGACTCTCCACTAGATTTTGGAACATGACTGCGGGGATTCGCTCCCGTTCAGCCACAAGAGCATTAATGAGGTTGGGCAGTGATGTTGGGGGGGAAGGCCTAGCTCACAGCTGGCGCTGCAATTCACCCCAAAGATGTTGGACGGGGTTGAGGTCAGGGCTCTGTGGAGATGAAACCGATAAAACTGATGGTGCACTTTGAGTTTACAGTTGCATGAGATGGTTAAAAAAAAAAAAAGAGAGAAAAAGGTTCAGATATTTTGAGCTGGTGGTGGAGGTTGAGCAACATGGTTGGAAAGCAAAGTGGGGCGTGTGGAT
Source organism: Lampris incognitus (assembly GCF_029633865.1). NCBI lineage: Eukaryota > Metazoa > Chordata > Actinopteri > Lampriformes > Lampridae > Lampris > Lampris incognitus. The sequence goes on along the minus strand of NC_079211.1, from coordinate 136,556,329 downwards.
GTCCATGCCAATACATGAACACAAATCCTTGGACGGAGCCTGGCGGTAACAGTATGGTAGGAGCTATGTAGGAGCTATGGAGCTCCTGCAAAATGGTCTTTTTTTATCTCATGCAGATATGATAATATATGCAAAAGGTGCTATCTTGTGTGCACAAAATAAAATAACTTGTGCGCAGAAGCTATAATATGTGAGTGGATACAGGCCTTTTTGCCTGACAGTCTCATCAACGTGGGGCGGCCTACACAAACAATACAGCTGACTCAGCCGAATTTCCATCTGTCATGCAAAGACGTTGCCGCTCTCGCAAGAACAAACCATTCAGCAGGCAGGGTGTTTTTTCCCCGTGTATGCTGCTCCATTTTGATGAGACTGTCACGCTGGGTTTGCACAGCACACGGAACCGAGTTTCCGCCAAGACTGTCAGCTTGCTATTTACACTGGACCTGGAGTATGGTGCTGCATGTCTGTCCTCGTGTAACAACCTGAAATGATGAAACGTGTTTTCATTTCGATAATTCAGTAACAAAACCGTTTCCATTATAGGAAAGTAATACTTTTTTTCCCCCCTACTTTATTAATCCCCCATGGGGCAATTCTTC